>NC_053435.1:29225802-29525802 GCF_007990345.1 Gossypium hirsutum | reverse complement strand
ATTCTTTGGCTTGGAAATCATTTGACAGTAAATTTCCAAGCTTTGCAAGTGATCCTCGGAGTGTGAGGCTTGGGCTAGCATCTGATGGATTTAATCCTTATAAAATCATGAGCGCTTCGTACAGTACTTGGCCTGTAGTGCTTGTTCCTTACAATTTTCCTCCATGGCTTTGAATGAAGAAATCTTCTTTTATCTTATCTATGATTATCCTTGGAGAGAAAGGTTCCAGAAATGATATTGATATTTATTTGCAGCCACTTACTGAAGAGTTAAAATAGTTATGGGCGGGTGTTGAGACATATGATGTATTGAGAAAGGAGAACTTTTATTTACGTGTAACTTTATTATTGACTATTAATGATTTCTTGGCTTATGCCAATTTATCTGGTTGGTGTACCAAAGGACGTTATGCTTGTCCTTGTTGTGCTGTACAAACATGTTCGAAATGGTTATATAATGGGAAGAAGTTCTCTTATATGGAGCATCATCGGTGGTTAGATGGAAATCATAGATTTAGATTTCAGAATACTCTATTTGAAGGAAGTGAAGAGTTCAGAGAAGCACCTGAGTAGACCATTGGATCTGAAATCTTGTTCATGTTGAAAGATATCAATTTCAGTTATGGGAAGATGCATCAACCACCCAACACGTAAACAAAGAGAAGATCGAGGGATGAATCTGATGATGAATCTAATGAAGAGGATGATCCTAATAAGGTGGACTTGTGGAAAAAAAGAAGTATTTTTTTTAGTTGCCTTATTGGGAGCATCACATTTTACGACACAATCTTGATGTCATGTATATTGGGAAGAATGTTTGCGAGAATATCATTGGGACAATTTTGAATGTCGAAGGAAAATTGAAAGATAATCTTTAGAGTCAACTTGATTTAGTTGACATGGGAATTCGGCATGATCTTCATCCCCAAGTACTTCCGAATGGGAAATATCGATTGATGTCTTCTATTTTTGCAATGTCGAAGGAAGAGAAAGAAGTGTTCTGCATGGTGTTGAAGAATGCATCAAATATACCTCGATGTGTGAGTCTTAAAGATCAAAGACTATATTCCTTAAAATCACATGATTATCACATCTTGATGCAAGATATACTGCTAGTTACTTTACGGTGCTGTATGTCAAAAAAGGTGACATCCTATATAATTGAACTATCCAATATAATGAAAGTTATTTGTGGCAAAGTTTTGAGTGTTGAAGAATTTGAGAAAGTACAAGATCAGGCCGCTTTGACTTTATGCAATTTGGAAAAGATCTTTCCACCTTCCTTCTTCACTATTATGGTGCACTTGCAAATCCATTTCCCTCGTAAAGCAATTCTTGGTGGGCCAGTTTTCTATCGATGGATGTATCCTATAGAAACATGCTAATTTATTTGTAAAGTAATCATTCATTTACCTCTATACCTTTAGTTACAACTTTTGGTAATGTTGTACATCGTGTTTAGGTTCCTATGCAAATTGAAGTTTTATTGTCGTAATAAGTGTTATCCAGAAGGATCAATTGCTGAAGGTTACTTGGCAGAGGAATGTATGACTTTCTGTTCTAGATATTTAGTACATGTTGAAACAAGACTGAATAGACCAAGTAGAAATGTTGGGCTCACTGACCATAACTTGGCCGAAACTTATTTATTTCAAAGTTATGGAGAACTAATCGGTAAAGTTGAAATTGTAGAATTAAATGATAGATCTTGGATACAAGCACATTGATATGTTCTTTTTCACCACGATTCAATTGAACCATTACGCAAGTAAGTTCTAGAATTTGATAAATATTCATCTTTTTTATTTGTTTATCTTCTAACCAAGTAAACCTCTTTTTACATAGTGAGTACAAAAAATCTTGAGATCTCGTTCACTCTCCCGAAGATTACAACATCGAGAGATTAATAAGTTATTCACTGAATCTTTTCATGAATTGTTAAGCCAAATGGTATGCAACTGAAGTTAATAAGTTACACATAATCGTGATATTTTGTATCAAATAATAATGTTTTCTCATAACATTTATAATTACTCAATTTACTTTTGATTTAACAAGTTTGGAGTGAGAAGGACGTCAATGACAAAGTTAAATGGCTTTCCCAAGTTCCGAATAGAGTAGTAAAAAGATATAGTGCCTTTCTCTTCTATGGATTCAGATTTCATACAAAATGTCGCGAGAGATTGAGGAGAACTCAAAATTGTGGAATTGTTGTTAATTCTTCAATTACAAGTTATGCTAGTGCTAGGGACAGTAATCTTGTTGAGGGAAATATGGAGTATTACAGACTTCTTACTGACATTATTGAGTTGGATTACTATGGCAATTGGAAAGTTGTCTTATTTCAATGTGATTGGGCTGATGTTAATACTGCTTGCGGAATTAAAAAGATCAATTTGGTTATACAATGGTGAATTTCTCTTGCTTGATTCACACTAGACAACAATTGATAGACGAGCTATATGTATTTTCTTCTCAAGTGAAACAAGTTTTTTATTCGAAAGATCCAATTGATGAGGGTTTGTACGTTGTACTCCAAAACTCCCCTTCAGACTTGTTTGACATAGGCAATGGAAGTAAAGATGACATCGCCGAAAGATAAAAAACTTTGCCTTTTCAAGAACAAAACTTAAATGAAAATATCCCTAGTACTAGTAACAATTTCAATGGGTTCGCAAGGATATGGATGAAGATATTTACAAATTATGATGTAGTAAGATTTTATGATTTGTGAATTATATGTAATATTATAATTTAATTCTAGTCTTGTTAAATATTTCAATTATTTTATATGTACTACTATTGTTGTAATTAGTTACTAAAATTTCAACTATTTTATGTGCATTGCAGAAAAAATGCCTAGAAGAACAATAGACTGCTATTGGATCTTCGTATGTTCCGGAAACACCTGACAAGCCTGCAGAAATTCAAAGTAATGTTAAATTTAATTTACATGCCTGTTAACTTTTATTATTGATTTCTTTTTCAAATTCTTATATTATAATATACCATTTTTCAGCTAAAAGCGGTGGGTCGTGCAGAACTCGATGACGTATGCTACTAAAAGATTTATACGAGTTAAATCCTTTCGAGCGTGTCAAAATATCTAGAAATAATCTTGGTCAACCTGTTGGATCAGAAGTTCGACTTTTAGCAGGATATTTAGGCATTATAGCACGAAATGCCAATATGTTGCCTATCAACTATGAATCATAGCTTCAAATGCCTGATAGTAACAAAAATCAAGCTCTCGATAATATTAAGGTAACAAAACATACTTTGGTTTAAGTTTCATTTATATTTATTTTCTAAACTTGTGTTTTTTTAGGAGAGATTTTCTTTAGAGGTCTCGGATACTTATATCAAAAAGGCATTGGAAAAAATGGAGAGACCATAAAAGAACTTTAAAAAATATATATTTTAAGAAAGATATAAGCCTCGAAGAGAAATTGCGAAATGTCCTGCTGGGAATGCTGAGGTACCAATGGGAAGATGCGGTTAGATTCTGGAATTCAAAGAAAGGAGAGGTATTACGTACTTCCAAACTCTTATAATTATTTCGGTTTATAGAATTTACTATATACATAATAATAATTTCATAATGTAGGACCGTGAGCGAGTTGGAACAAGCAGCAGGCAAAAACAAAAATTCACGCACACAGCAAGGTCGAAAAGTTTTGCTTGTTTAGCTGAGGCCGAGGTATTTTGAATTTATTAATTGTGTCAAATATTAATTTTTTCTATTAAATAATATTTTTACTACTATATTGTAGGAACTCTCATCTGGTCAAAAAGTTGGACGCCTTCAGCTTTTTGATATTACACATAGGAAGAAAGATAGATCTCCAATGACTTCTGAAGCTAAAGAAATTATGGTATATTTACTTAATAAAAATAATTTATTTTAAATATTTATAATGTTTAATCATAATAGTTTAATTATAATGGTTTAATTCATTGTTAGTAGTTTTAAATAATGTTAAGTTATGTTGCATTTGTTTTTATTATATATTTCATTTCTAACTCTTTGATTGATTTATTAGGAGAAACTAAATGATAAAAAGGCGGAGTATGAAGCGATTTCTTCGAATGATAGTTTTATTAAGCTTGAGGACATTGATAACAAAATTATTACTGAAGTTTTAAGTCCTAAAAGGTATGTTCGAGTTCGATTTCAAGGATCTGGTGTTAACCCAACCCAACATTTTAGATCCAGCTCGCAGCAATACATGCCTTTGAGAAGTCAAGCTCAAGCTGAAGTTCAGAGGTTAAGAGACTAGATGGCTCAGATGCAAGCGAGCACAGTTGAGCAAATTGCTCAACTTAAAGTGGAGTCAGTATCGAGGGAAGCAGAGCAAAACAGAAAATACAATGAACTCTAACTATAGCTTCAGAATATGATGAAGATGTTTCAGCAGTCGTAGAATCCACCATCTTAGACATTTATTTTCTTATTGTAAGAATGTTTTAACAATATAACTTTTAACATTACTGTAACAATACTTTGTTATCTCATTTATTAATTTAGATAATATATCTTTCGTTGGATTTTTGAAGTATCATTTAGATTTGCTGTTATTGGTTGGATTTGATGTTAAAGGAAGAGTTGTCTATGAATGAAAATAGGATATTAGAAATATGCTAAAATTAGTGGTGTTTGTAAGAAAAGCGCCGCTAAAGGTCACGTTCTTTAGCGGCGTTTTTGAGAGAAGCGCCACTAAAAGTCATGTTCTTTAGCAGTGTTTGTGTGAAAAGCGCCGTTAAAGGTCACGTTCTTTAGCGGCATTTGTGTGAAAAGCACCGCTAAAGGTCATGTTCTTTAGCGGCGTTTATGTGAAAAGCGCTGCTAAAGGTCACGTTCTTTAACGCCACTAAAGGTCACATTCTTTACTGGTGTTTTCTCAAAAAATGCCGCTAAAAATCATATTCTTTAGTGGTATTTTTTACATAAACGCCGCAAAATGTTAGCGGCGTTGTCTTTAGCGGCCTTTTTGCGGCACTTTTAGTTTTAGCGGTGCTTCTAAAGGCCCAAAAAAATGCTGCTAAAAACCGTTTTGCTGTAGTGAATTCACCTGGAAAAAGAGGGCGTTTATTCAGTCAGCTTATTATCATGTTAGAATTGTGAATTTGGACAGGAGAAAATGACCTCCCTTATTGGTCAGCTTATTATCAAGTTAGTGGGTGTACTAGAGCCGAAGTAAAGATAAATGAAGAAAAATGTGAAAGACAAAAAAAAAGAGTAAATATAATCTTCATTAAAAATAAAAAGAGGATTTTTACAATATACTATGAAAAGTTTTAATCCTCCCCTGGAACGTGCTCTTTTGGAGAATCAGGGTTAAACACTTCTACGTCTTTAGCAAGAAAGAGTTTCTCAACTACTTTCCACTCCCCTTAAAATTCCTCCCAGTTGGCTCTCGAGGGATTAAAAACATTGAAGCCAAGTTTTACATTAGTAAACTAGCATATACAACTAAAGTTTACTCGACTTAGGTTAAGGGGACACGTGATGACTTGTGCATGTAGGATCAAATTAGCCTTTCGAATGACTTTCTGGGTGTCCACCTTATACTTCTCCAAGGCCTCATTATACTCCTTCTAAATATGTTCCCTACCGATGAGATGCTACTTCTTGAGGGTCCCAAGTTAGTGAACCCTCTCCTCCAACTCCTTTGCTCAGGTTTCTAGGGACTGGTACTTGGCCTCCTCCAGGGAGACATACTTTGTAAGCTCAGTAATTTGTTGGATAGAAGCTTCATACAATTGGCAGAGCTTAGTCAGAGACTGCTCGTCGCAAAGAAAGGCCTATTCAACTCTACTTGTTTAGCCTCAATTTTAGCACAAGCCTTTTGGAGGGCCCAGCTTGCAAGGCCACACTTCATTGATAATATGGAGAAGCAACCCGCTAGCTCGATGAGAGTGTGTAACACCCATTTTAGCCCATTAGAAAGACATTGCGCATACCTATCCGCCAAACAATTTGCCCAACGAATTGGGGCGTTATTGAAAAGTTCAAAACCCTTGACTTATTTTGAAATTTAAGAAAAATAGTTATAAGGATTTCCCTTGACATCAACATCGTTAATCATTTCTCTTTTGGTATAACACCTTTAAAGAGAGTAATAAGAATTACTAAACGACTCATTAATTAGGCTCCGCCATTAAAGATGAATACACTTAGAAAAAGGAAATTTAGAAAATGGTGAATCAAAAGGATTTGGCGATCACAATATAGATATAATCAAGGTCAATTACACTTCATGAGACAATACAAAATACATTCATGAAGTGAAAAAAAATTTAATTACAAAACTTGAGACTACGCTCTTCACTGAACAACCATGCATGATACAAAATGGATAAGTAGCTCACTTATAGACGTAACTCTAGCATAATCCCCTCTCTACGGATCTTCTTCTACTACTCAAATGCCTAAGAAAGAAAGGTAACGAAATAAGTTCATTTAAACTTAGTGAGTTCCTTATTAACACAACATGATTATTAGGTTACCCCTGATCGAATCAAAGATAAAGATATTTTTGAAACTTCACCCTACAGTACTTTACGTGGGTCTACTAGTATAGTCTATTGGTGCACACATCACAACTAAATGCAAAATTCTTAATAGAAATGTGTCAGTAAATCGCATATCTTTATTTCATTAATTGTCATATTGTACATGTGTTTTCCTGCAAAGTTGGGCTGTGATCTACCAGTCCAATTTGCAAAAATGTTGTCTTATCGGAGGCATCACAAATAAGGTTTCTTTCCATATTTTCACATATCACAGAATGTTTGGTACTGAGCTAGCATACAAGGTGGGTATTAACAATGACCATGCTGATGAACACACAATACTGACTTATTAATACACAACATATCAACATATTTTTAGTAGAGATAACTTACACAAAGTAGAGAAAACTTACCTTACACAATTCCATATCATAAAGTTTTTAAAACCCAAATGAAGTAAAAAGAAACTCACCAGAACATGCAAGATAGAATATACTCTATTGGCCCTTTGCCTCGATCATTGGGACTTTCTTTAGCTTCTTGGGCTAAATGAAAAACAATCATAATTATCAGACCCTTTATCTACTATAAACTGATAATGCATGTACTAGAGCAAATACGTAAATCTCCTCGACAACATCCTTAGGGTTTCCCAAAACTTACCAGTTTGCTGGTACTTATCAATGGTGTTTAATAAGCTTCTGGATATTTTTCTTGTCTCTTCTATACAAGATGAAGTAAAAGAAATTTCTTAAGAACGTAGGAGAGAACATAGAGAGAAAAGAAAAACTAAAAATGTTGGTTATAGACACCCTTTTATAGCATAGACAAGGGAAATAAGCTTGGTGGAAAGATTTGAGATCCCACTACTGACCTTGAATCCAGAGGTTAAGCTTACCTAATAAGATTTGAAATCTAACCCCTTTTCAAAAATAACTACTACCACTAATCAGAGTGGTAAAACATTGCTTGCACACTTAGGTAACCAACTAAATCGGTCATGCGGTTACCTAAATGTATCAAGTTGTCATCTACAGTACTCTAGTTCAATACCAACTAGATTTAAACTAAGCTCTAACAATACTCAATGACCATCATTTCCATATAAAGCAATCTTATCGCTTTGCGAACTAAGAAGTTCACCCAGAACATCTGGGTTGGTGGATCATCTTATAAAAAAGTCTGTCAAACCTTAGAGTTCGCCAACCTTAAAGTTCTCCAAATGGTAAATTCCATAGAGGCAAACCCCACAAAGGTGAACTAAAGAACACGTTAACTCAATACTTAAGATGATAATTGACCTTAACACTAATCTGGCTTATTCAATTATATGCCAAAAGAATATTTGTATGATCTACATTGGGCGAGCTATTATAGACTGGCATGTGAACACCAGAGGAAGGAGAGGAAGGATAAATGAACTCCTTCAATTCTTTGGACAACTTTTTATCTTTGTTGGAAAACGAAGGGAAAGAATGGATTTTCGCCCGTGCCAATATGTTTCCAATAAGAGAAGAAGGTTTGCACCTCTCCTAAAGTGGGAATATAATAGAGGGTGCCAATTGGGGAAGTGTGGAGAGCTTGGAGGTGAGTGTTGAAATCAGTGAGAAGGGGAGCTAAGATGGTAGAAGGTGGTTCTGTAACACTGGCAAACTTAACAAGAGAATCAAGAAGGACTGAAGGATGGAACAGAGAGCATGTTGAAGAGTCAAATGTTGAGAATGTTGTCATGGTCATTGGAGGAGTAGGGGATTCACCCTTTAGAAAGATAGGTTGCTTGCCAGGTCTATAGTGGGGCAACTGCTTCTACTCTCTCTAGACCTAGAGGATCCCCTTTTGAGTCTTAACATCTTGCGGCTACTGCTAGTAGCTTGCTCTCTTGAATCAACCACATCCATGGTCTGTTGCTCACTCTCAAACAAAGGCTCTACATCCATGACTCTGGGCTAGGATAGAGGTGATGGGGGTAAGAAATAAGTTGTACCTACAGTATTACTAGCGGGGTTAAAAATGTTCTCAACTAAGTCTCTACTTGATGACTCACTAATGAATCCCACGGTTGAGGAAATTTAGGGGTGAGGAATAGTGTAGACATCGTAGAAGAAATTGGGGGCTCTTTCATGCCCCATTTTTATTTAGATATTGTTAGTTTATGAACAAGTTCAAGTGTTAGCCTAGTGGTTAAGAACAAGAATAGTTTCAAGTGAGACCCAAGTTTCAATACCCTCACTTACTTTTATTTGCAAATTTCAACACCCCACCCTTGATCAACCTCTTTACCACACATTTTACTTCCCATGCGAAGAAGATTGTTTCCACCCTTATCTTTCACCTTTTTTCCTTTTTTATTCCCCTTTTCACTCTCCCTGTATCCCTTCATCTCTTTTTCTTTTCTTAGTTTCCCTCATATGCCATTTTTCCACCCCTTTGACCACTTTTTTCATCCTATGTAGTTAAAGAAAATATTTCATTCTGTTTCTCTTCCCTTTTGCTCTCTCCCCTTTTCTTTTTCTCTTATCCCCCACTTGTGCCACCACCTTTCTTCTTTTTCCACCACTAGCTACGTCACACCACCAATCAAACATCATATCACCACCGCCTCTCCCCTTCTTCTTCCTTTCTCCACTGCCGTCGTTGTGCCGCCACCTCGCTGCAATCTATTTTTCTCCATTTATTCTTTTCTCTTCATTTCTTTGGTCATAATCGAATCCTTAACACTCCAACTATTCTAGTTAATTTTTTAGATAATATTCTTACTTTTATACTCTTATTTTTATTTTTCTCCATAGCATCCATATCACTCTCCACTCAAGTTTTCTATTGAAATCGTAAGATCTCTTATTTAACCTGATATAGTGTAAGTAAAGATTTTTTTTCATCTAATCTTAATTCTTTCTTTTCTTTAAGTGAGTCAAATTTATGACTAATGTACGTATATTATATTCTCATGAAGGATCCAATCCAGATCATTTGGATTTGCCTTAGTGCAAGAAAGTTCTTGGATCTCCATCGATGAGTAATAGAATAAGTTTCTCAACCGATTTTATAAGAGAACTATATTAGACTAAAGCCGAAACTAACATGTGTAACTTTGGTGTCGTACCATCATTCTTTGATCAGATCAAGCGAGATTTGATTAGATCTGTGACGCTGAAGTGTGGAGGATTAGATCTAGAGTTACGAGATTTTTATTCCATGTATAAGTTTTAACCTATTGATGTTGTGTATGATTTGTTCATAAAATTTATGTAAATATTGATTAATAAGAATTAATCGTTTAAACCTGCTCCAAAATATTGCCTAAACGAATACACCAAGTATTCTTGGTGATGGATAAATTCTTTATTAGGATTGATTTCAAGTAAATGCCTCTAATCTAGACAATACTTGAAGCCATATATGTATGTATGATATTATATGACTCGGTGATGTGTTGCATAATATGTGATATTAAAGTATGTTAATATTCTGTTAATGAGGCTAACTACATGATAAATCATGTACACTATTATCAAAATTTATGTCACACGTTAAAAATGTGGTTTCTAATACTAATAATATTGAAAGCATCATTAAATGCGTCCTCTGTACTCTTTTACCGAATGAATGATATTTCATGCCACTATTTCTATCACTTATCGCATGTTTAAATCATGTCTACTAATTCTACTACTAATTGCATGTTTTAATCATGCTTACTGTATTGATCTATTATCATTAAAAATATGTCATACTGCATTGGGGTTGGGATGATTATGTATAGAGGAAGTATTGGATGTTTATTTGCATTTCTGGTGGCTTGTCCATAATACTGGTAGCTTTTCTACATTACTGGCAGTTTATTTGCACTACTAGTCTCTTCTCCACATTATTGGCAGCTTGTCTGCATTACTGGTGGCTTATCCACATTTTTGGCAGCTTATCTGCATTACTGGTGGCTTGTCCACAAACTGGTGTGCTATTGGTTGGATGAGTTCTGGGGAACTCTTAGTATGGTGTGTAACGGAGTTGGATAGGAACTTTTTTGAAAATTTTGCATTAACATGATCATGCATAGCACAAATTGTGAATTCTGGACTGTACATGATATTTCGTATATTTACTGGCTTGAGTATTAAATTTACTGTTTATTATTATTCTTTTGGAGTTAAGACTCACATTGAGCTTAATAGCTCATTCCTTAGTTTCTAATTTGATTTAAAATAATTCCCGAGGTTAGCACTTGGACAGGGCTATCGGAGGAGCTTCTTGATTGTTTTCATTATTAAGTACTTTAAACTTAATTTTAATAATTGTTTTAAGACTGTAATAATTTTATTATGGAATGTGGCAAGGGACTTTATTTTGGGCATTTTTATTTTGATTTGCATGACTTAAATTTTTAAATTGCATATTCGATATTTAAATGATTATGCATGAAAAATTGGTTTTTTTTTAAATGTTATTATCACAAATTTCCGTTGCAATCTGAAAATAAGTATTTATTAAAATACAACTTAGTTTTCTAAAATACTTAATCTCTACAAATGAAATTCTAACGACTCTTGATTTTTGAAATCTACATATTTTCTCAAAACAAAAGCAAATAGCCAAGTTTATTAGTTTTGAATAAAAAGGAAAATGGTTTTAAAGTATGATTTAAAATATGAAAATTTTCTATGTTATTCTGATGGTCAATGTAGCTTTCAAAATTTGGCCATAACGTCTGGGCCGAGTTTGGAAGGTTACAGGATCCTTCATTTCCCAGTTAAAGCCTAAGGTAACTCATCATTGGCCTCAAAAGGCCACGCCTCTTTAGCAAATTGAACCATCTTGGGGTACACGCCAAGATAAAGATCCAATGCCCCACCATTTACACTCTTTTCCTCTAAACAAAAATGAAAGATATTGCCAACTGTTGATAGCCTTCTTAAATCCAGAGTACACCTGAGATTTAGCCTTTCAACTTGTGCTACTATGATCTTGGTGTCTAAGGGTTGGGCTTGGAGGCAATTGACTCCTTAAGAATTGACCATCTAGTGGGGAACCCAAACCTATTGGTCAGTTTTCATTTCACTAAAATAAATTTATTTCTGTCTAGGCAAAGGTTTGGAGCCTAATCTTTGAGTATGGGTTCGTGGCCCTAACAAACACTGAAGTAGACCATTCGAGCTGAAGGCCCTTGAGTCAAAACCTTCAATCGGTAAAATCAGTATAAGAAGTATGCCACCAAGGTCCACCAGGATAGACTAGTTAGCCGCCCTGGTGCAATTCCATGCTCTTCTAGTATCATAAAGAAGAAGGAATGTAGAAAGAGATGGAAGCCAACCTCTAATAGGTAAAAAAGCTAAATAGGGCCCTCGCTAGAATCGGTTAAATGCCTCTCCCTAGAGTGATTTCAAAGTGGAAAGCAAAGTTAGGCAATAGAGTACCACGAGCTACCAAATGACTTACCATCTCCTCTTGCGTGATTAAGCAACTATACAATGTGATCTGTCGTAATTCGGAGTAGCAGATTAAACTAGTTTTCACATTTTAGGAGATACAAGCACTTCGGTTAAGTTTAAGTTTTCTTAATGCTATTGAAATTAAATAAATTGTGTAATTTGAGTCTTTTATTGACCATAAGGGTCGAATGAGGCCTAAAGGTAAGCTAATATACTTTGTAAGTGTGCAGGAGACCATTAGAAGGTGCGCTAACTCAATATTGGTCATTGTGTTGCAACACAAAAAGTTGGATGTCGCAACATAGGGACGAACTCGATAAACCACTCACTCATCTTTGGAAGAAAGCTTCCTTAGCTTCTCCTCCCCGGCCCTCAGATACGGGCGTCGAACTACTAGACATTGCTTCGTGAATAGAGTCATACGCGTTACTTTCAACTTCATCGGAGTCAACTTGGTTGGATGTCATTGCTATAAGAAAACATGTTATAAGACGGTCAGGAGATATCACACTGTCACAGGTTATATAATGGCATGTATAGCTAGACTCATGCACGTTAAGTTCAACCTGAGAATCGACTAAATCGTAGCTCTAACACCAATAAATGTAACAACCCTAAGTCGTATCCTTCACCGAAATAGGGTTACAAAGCATTACTAGTGTTTTCAATTTAAAACGAATAAAAGTTCTAAACATTTTAATTCATGTCAATAATCATAGCAATTCCAATCAATAACACACAAATCGTCCTTAAAACGAGTCCTCGAGGCCTTAACAGTACATTAGAAACAAGTGAGACTAAATTAAAAATATATAGAATTTTTTGAAAAAAGATAAAAATTATCAAACTGCAGAGGTCAGACGGTCGTTTGGCCAGGCCTTGTGACTCACACGACCAAGGGACACGCCCGTGTCCCAGGTCATGTAGACATTCGAAGTAGGTACACATGGCTGTGTCTCAGCCCGTATCCTTACCCGTGTAACTCATGACTTGGGTCATACGACCAAGCCACACGCCCATGTGGCAAGCTGTGTACCATTCGAAATAAACTCACACAACCATGTGCTAGGTCGTGTGCTAGGTCGTGTGACAACCTGACTTGCAATCCTTTGAAAACTACAAGGGACACACGGTTGCGTTGCCTGGCCGTATGTCACACACAATTGAGACACACGCCCGTGTCTCTTCCCGTGTGGACGAAAATAAGTCATTTTACAAGACATGTTTCTCACCCATATGAGTATGTACCTACAACCAATATTGCACATATATACAAGCCATAACAAGGCACCAAAATCATGCATATTCTTGCTAATCAAACATGGTATATAAGCATACAACCAATATGCCCAAAGGCACCTTAAATGACAACATTCAAAGATGTATAACCATACACTCAAATTGGCCAAAATAACCATCTAACTTCTAACTAAGTTTGCATCAATTCAAAACACTTGATTTACCTAGCCATCACATATTATTAGGTACCAAATATGCCATTCCACAACTATTACCAAATAACCATATAAGTCCTACATAACGAGTACCAATTCACCACATTTCCAACAAACTAAAAGACAATTTTTAACATTTATTTTAGGTTACCATTTCATCTTTAAACATTCAAACTTAACAAGCAAAAACATCAACCAATTCAAGGCCATTTATATACATACCAAACTATGCCATTACACTAACAAAATGCTAAAACACAAGCCAAATCAAATGGCCATTTTAACAACCAAAATACCTATACATGACATTATAACCAAAAGTAAAAACATCCAAAAGTACCAATATAGCCGATAGATAGTGTGATAGACCTCCGACGACTTTCCAACCTATACAAGCTTTCGATAAACTACAAAACAAAGAAAAGTAAACACAAAGTAAGCATGTCATACTTAGTAAGCTCGTAACGAATATGGTTTAAGCTTGTCAATACCTTATAAAATCACAAAGCATGTAAAAATCAATCCAACATGATAATAATTATTTCATAAATTTATATATATACTTTCATGCGTTTTATTACCACAAAGGTACACATTTCCTACCTTCCTTCATAATAATGTAAATTACATTGAAAGCTCTTACCAAAGCTCGCACGAGGTAATAATATGATGGTTGACACATCTCTTTTTCTTTATTCAATAGCCGAGGTTATCCTTTTTCATAATTCGATAACCGAAGCTATCTTTTTTCATAATTTGATCGTCGTCACCAACCCTTTTCATTGTTCAATGGTCGTCACCATCCCTTTTCATAATTTCATAGCTGAAGCCATTCCTTTTCATAGTTCGATGGTCGTCACCATCCCTTTTCATAATTGATAGCCAAAGTTATCCCTTTTCGTAGTCGATAGCTGAAGCTATACCATTTCACCCGTCAATGAATGTTGTTGGACTTTTTCATCAAGCATAATTTAATATTATGTAATAATAGTGTAACACCTTTAACCCGAATCTGTCACCAGAACAAGGTTATGGAGTATTACCGAAGTTTACAAATTAATTTTTAGACATTTCATTTCATCTAGCATTCATATTAGAAACCAATTAAAATCATACATACTGTCGCTTAAACGAGACCTCGAGGCCAAAATTACGCATTAGAAACAAATAGGGACTAAGTCGAAAACTCAAAAAAAAATTTAGAAATATTTAAAATTTTCAACTTTGCAAGGATCACAAGGTTGTGTGGTCAGCCCGTGTGACTCACACTGTTTGGAGACACGCTCGTGTCTCAGGCCATGTGGGCATTCGAAACAGGGACACACGACTGTGTTTCAGCCCGTGTCCATGCCCGTGTGAGTATATTGACTTAGATCACACGGCCAAGTTACACGTCTGAGTGCTAGACCATGTGAGCATTCTGTTTTATGCAAATTTAAGATGCAGGGGACACACGGCCATGTCACCTGGCCATGTGTCACATACGGTTGAGACACACACCCGTGTCTCTACCCGTGTGGATGAAAATAGGTCATTTTACAAGCCATATTTCTCACCCAAATTTTATGTCAATCTACAATCAACATTACACATATCAACAACCCAAAATAAGTGGCTAAACCCAACAAATTACATATATACCTTCATTAAGCAAAATACCTATACATTTCATTATAACCAAAATCAAAACATTTAAAAGTACCGATAGAACTGATGGATAGTGTGATACAACTTCGACAAGCTTCCAACCCAATCGAGCTTCCAATAATCTGAGAAGTAAAGGAAAACAAATACATAAGCAATGAATGATTAGTAAGCTCATATAAAATTTAATCATAATACTTCTTTTCAAATATAAAATTTATACATATCAAGAATAATTCAAAATTGATACTGCAATACTCATAAAGTTATATTCATCCATACACAAGGTGAATAAATCCACAACATCACTTATACATTTATCCCAAGCTTAGTAGGATTTAAATAACTTTAACTCTTCAAAATTTCTTTATTTTCATTTGCATTTCTTTACTTTCCACACTTATTCCATATGCATGACACATAAGTCATAAACATACCATTCAACCATGGTCACAAGCTAGTGCATTTAAACAAAGCCTTTTTCAAATTGATCACATGATAAGTCATTTCGTAAGAAATTGCACAATTTAAAACTTACCACTTTTTCATGAGCACTAGCATATTTTCTCTTAAGTACTTACCACTTCAATACATCATATAAATAAACATTTTATCATTCAACCAATAGCTTGGCACTTGTCTAAGCATCAAACAACAACACTTGTTAGTGTACTTGCACATATTTCATATAAATTCAACATTGATATACTTATTTTCTCGACATGTCACACTTGAGTTTATTACTCATCTCAACTTACATAATTTCCTTGTATCAACATATCAAAGATAATCATATATGTACATGTCATGATACATATCATTCTCTTACCATTTCTTCATAAACATATATCATTCATTTCATCATATCAATATTTCATATACCATCATTTCAATGTATTTCATGTACGTTTATTCCGATAACAGTTTTATCGAACTTAACATTAATCAAATTCCATGTACATATACTTTCCACATCATGTGTCCATATACGGGTAATAATTCATTTCATATCAGAATTTTGCCCATTGAATCATTTAAAATATCGATGGATACACGAGTAATACGCACAAGTGTACACAATTGTAATCTATTAATTCATATTCGGGAATGCTCATTAAAGTACATAATCAGGAAGCACTCTCTCGAGCCATATAATGGGAAGCTCATGTAAGTCATGTAACGGGAAGCTTATCCGAGTTGTATAACGGGAAGCTCATAAGAGCCATAATCAGGAAGCTCATACGAGCCAATAACGGGTAGCTCCGTAAAGCCATTAACAAGAAGTTCTGGATAGCTATATATCGGGAAGTTTGAGCAAGCCAATATTGGGAAGCTCCGAAGACCCATTAATCAGGAAGCTCACAAAGAGCCAATCAACGAGAAGCTCACAAAGAGTCATATATCAGGACGCTCATAAGAGTTGCAGTGTGTCCACAACATATGTAGGATCACAACCAATCGGGATGCTCCGAAGAGCGATTAACGGGAAGCTCGCAAGAATTATATAACGGGAAGCTCGAGAGGCTAATAACGGGATGCTCTTTCGAGCTATGGTTTGTCCACAACATATGCAATACCACAACCAATACGGGAGCCCTGTATCTATCGAATTTCATTTATTCAATCGGGACTTATAATTTATCAAATATTGTCGGATATGTGGTAAATTTCATGTATATGGCATTTACACAATTCACAAATACAACATTCAATTCAAACATATAAATATGCATAATTTAGTTACACGAACTTACCTTAATTGAATTGTAATAATTACAAGAGTTTAAGGACTATTTCGCTATTTTTCCTTTTTCACGAGTATCTATGGAATCTTGATCTAAAATATAAATTTATTCATTCATATATTTCAGTTCCAATTTATTTCACAATTTATACCCTTTAATTTTTTTGAATTTACGCAGTTACCCCAGCTTTTACAACTTTTACAATTTAGTCCCTTAACTAATTAATTTATCAAATTAACTAATATTTCTCAATTAATAATTTATCCAAATATTCTAGGCTATCATACAACCCTTAATAAAATAGAAACTTAATGCCAAACCCTAATATTTTAACTATTTACACCATTTGTTATTAACATTAATATTTAACAAAATCACTTTATAATTTCATCATACAACAAAATTAAAGCTATAAACTCACTTGATATTAATAATTTATTCCAATATATTAATTTAAACAATAAAAAATTCATTTCATGCAATTTGGTCATTTTTTATATTTTTACAAAATTACCCTTAAAATTTTACTTTTATTCAATTTAGTCTCTGAGCCTAAAACATGCAAATTAGCCATTTTTAATGTAAACTCATACTATTTGAATATTCATATATATTTTCCTCATCCTCCTCTCCATTCCACATCTTAATGCATATATAATTTCACTATTTACTTATATGTTCATATCAAAGTTGTTCACTTGAGTCATAGTCACTAAATTATTTATATCTTGAGCTAAATTAAGATTAGCTTGATGTTTTTGAAACTAGACTAAAATATATTTCTACCATAAAAATTCCAAAATTTATAATTTAATCAATAAGTACAGTAAGATCTTCAAATTTATCCTTGTTCTATTGTTTGACAGCTTCAACCTTTCTTTACTAAAAATTAATTATCTCTTAGTTATTAATTTAAAAATATAAATTTAAACTCATAATTATTTTTTAAAAATTTTTGATGATTTTCCAAATTCAGAACAGGGGAACCCGAAATCAATCTGACCTTGTCTCACAAAAATTCATATATCTCATAATATGAAATTATTTTGCTTACAACGTTTCTTCTATGTAAAATTAGACTTAATAAGATTTAATGTAATCTTTAATTAACCTCTAATTCAATTTCTACAATATTTAGTAAATTTTCAAAGTTAGAGTACTGCTGCTGTCCAAAACTGTTTTAGTGCAAAATATTGATAACCAAGTTTATAGCACCCTCATTTCCTTTCTCTACAATATTTCTCATCACTTCCTCTTATTTCCCTTCACTAACATATCAAGAAAATAGAACCTTATATAAGAAAACTCTACTTTAACATCATTTTCATACTTTTTTAATAATATCAAACTTAAAAATATATTGAGATCTTGATGTTCTTACCTTGTCCTACTGATTTCAATCTTTAACTTGATTTTATCTCTCCTCCAGCTTCTATTTCTTGAATCTAACTTAATATTCTAGCTCCCCATAGTCTCCTTATTATTTTTCTCTCTTGGTAGCTATGAAAATTCTTTTGATTTTTAAGTGAAAATGGTGAATTTTTGGTAAAATGACCAAATTGTAAAGAAAAGAAAATTTATTTCTTTCTTTTCTCTTCTCACGTTGGTTGCATGGAAAGATGAAGAGAATTCTTTATCTTTCTTCCCTTATATACTAATTAAAATAATAGTACAATATAATTAAAAATCAAATCAAAATATATTAATAGACTAATATTTATTTATTTAATTTAAAAAATACCAATATCATCATTACTCTTCAAAATTATCTTCCTTGCTAAATGACCATTTTGCCCTTTATGATTCTTCAAAATTCCTCTATTAACTCATCATTTATTTTGGTAAAATTTTGATTTAACCCCTCATACATTTTTTACTTATTTAATTTGGTCCTAATTCATCCATTTTTTTTAGTTTCTAAATCATTCCACCCTTAAAATATTTACACTATTGGTCCTTTAACTTTTTCATATTTACACTTTAACCCTCAATTTTTGAGTATTTACTCTTGGGCTACAAAACTTTTCTCGCCTTTGTGATTTAGTCCTTTCTTGAATTAATATTTCATAATATACTTCCCAAACAGATTTTGTTGACATAACTCAAAATTTCCCTTTTTGTCACTTTATTTATATCAAGGACAATATTCACTTTCCTATTGTAGAAACTTTCGTGGTATTACAAATAGTATTTAAATCTTAATCAAAAACAATATTTAAATGTACAGACTTAACTCAACGATAAACGTAGAAAATGAAGTCGACTGATCCGAAGCTTTTTCTTTGCCTCGATCTAAGGCCGTACATGGTTTATCTTGATTTAAATGAATAAATTCAGCTCAATTCAATAATCATTCCATTCAATTTAACCCAATTTCATATTTTTGAAAAATTACAATTTTACCCATATACTTTTGATTTCTTTTCAATTTAGTCCTGAAGCTCGAAAAATGAAATTCATGCAAATTTCACCCTTATCCAAGCCTAGCCGAATATTCTACAAGCTTATAGCAGCCCACACATTTCATTAATTCACAAATTACACCATGAATATTTCACATTTTTCAATTTAATCCCTATTTGACAATTTCATAAAAAATCACTTAACTAAAGTTGTTTATCTAACAACAACTAATCATTTTCTTTCAAAAATCATCAAAAAAAATACACATTCATTAATGTTAAAACCCTAACACTTCAAAAATTTCACAAATTAGTCCCCAGGCTAGCTAAATAAAGCTTCAACGATCCTGAAAACGTAGAAATCATCAAAAACGAAACAAAAATATATACCATCCACCCCAAATAAGAAAGGCTGAATGCTCAAGCTCTCATGGATGCTTTTACTTTGAAATTTCGATGGTGTGGGTAGTTTAGGAAGATGATTTTTTGATTTTTGTATTATTTAATTGTCATTTATTTACCAAATTACAAATATAACCTTTAAAAACATTTATAATTTCACTTATGCCAAGCCAACACATTCCAGTATCAATATTTGTGGTCTAATTACCATATAAGGACTCATAATTTAAGGTTCTATAGCTATTAAATATATTTAGTTACTAGAACTCAACTTTTACACTCTACGAGATTTAGTCCTTTTATCAAATTAAGCATGCAAAAGGTAAAATTTCTTAACGAAATTTTTATATGGTACTACTATCATGCTTTAGAAAATAAAATAATAATAAAATAATTATTTCAACATCATATTTTTTGTCCTGAAACCACTATTCCAATTTCACTGAAAACAGGTTGTTATATTTATGAACTTGATCAAACTCTATGAAGATTCGACATTCTATTCAATACAAATCAGGCTTCTTCTAAACTTTATATTCTTGAATTTTTATTCATGACTATCTTACATATCAAGTTTATATTGTTTATGAGATCTATAAGGAACTAATCCTCCTATAGGGGATTAACGAGTGAAGGTATGATTAATTAACTGTTTTGTAAGGTTTTCTTAGTGGATTAGCTATTCAGGAAATGAAGAATTTAAAACCTAGGCTTGATGACCCTAGGAAGTCATCAAGGTAGGAATTAACCCAAAATTAGTATGGTTTATCCGTGAACACGTTAACCCTAAACTGGTTTGGACTGTAAGGTCGAGAGAAAAGTAGTTATTGTCGACTTGTTATTCTAGTAGAAGATCAAAAGATCCTGCTAAGGTATCGATTAGTTGATTAAACAAGAAGCCCGAAGCGACAGTTGATTATGACTATTGAAGTGAGCTAACACCCATGCTCAAATTTGATAAATTCTACTATTTGATTTCCTACTATTTATTTATTTGCGTTCTTTTATTATTATAAAAAAACCCAAAAACCTTTCTTTATATTTCTTTGTAATATAATCTATCTAAAGTACTAATTAGACCTATTTATGCTTAGGTTAGAGTTAACTTAGTACTCGTCTTCCTTGGGTACGATTCTTGGAGTACTCACCTACTCCGTTATAACTATATTACAATTTGACCTGAATACTTGCGAATACCACCTTTTTAATATATTTTATGCAGGATTTTTACTCTAGATATTGGTACGTCTGGAGGCGGTCAAAATGGCATTCCCGCCAAGGTACTAACCTTTTGGGACTGTAGGTCATTGTTATTTGCAACCATATAACTTCTCCAGTGACTCCTTTGACTCCTAGGACCAGAACCCCTAAATCTCCCTGTCGACGCCAATTCAATCCTAGACATAATGATATAAAAGTGAGAAGAAAGTAAATGAAAATAAAGGATTACCTAGAAAACAAGGAGATGCTCACAAAAGAAGAGCAATTCTGGTAAAGGAACTGAAGGAAGAAGAACGGAATAGAAGAAAGAAGATTTTGGGTTCTAAAGGAAACTCAAACGACAAGGAATTTTAGGGGGGATTGATTTTAGATGAAAGGGTTTTCTTCCCTTTAGGTCTCAATTTAAATAACCAAGCGTCCAAGAGAAGCTTGGATTCAAAAACTAATAAACTGTTCAGGTCCCCGAACCTACTTTTGACACTTGTCGATCCAAGGAAGGGTTTTTCCTAAACTCCTTGATAACTAAAAAATGGGAAGATCTAGCAGTGTAAGTCGCCGTCAAGTATCCGCCAAAATGGTGTTGCTATTATAGAATCTGTTAAGTAACTTTTTATTTGGGAACATTCTGGCACCAAGTATAAGCTAGAGGCTCCGTCAAGATAATAGTAAGGTTAACCTTAAACCCGTTACCCACTACATATGGAGTATAGGTAGACTTGTTATTCAGGCAGGATGGGTTTAAGGAAAATTTGATATAGTGGTTAATGCTTAAAAAACAATGATGTATGGTGGAGTTCACTTATAGAGCTAGTCAAAAGAGGAAATTTTGAAGACAAAATTTTGTTTGGGTGAAGGAGTTTTTACACCCTGTTTTCTCTTATGTACCAAAACTAAAGGAAAGTTAGAACTAAATTGAATGGATTGGAAAATTGGTAGATTTTATTAGGAAATTTAGAAATTTTAACGACTAAGTTGTGAATAGTTGGTTAATTATGGATCAATTAGAAATTATGTTTATGTCATAATGCTTATCATGAAGATGAAATTGGCATGAATGGAAAAAGAAGTATGTGTTGTTTATGCAAGATAGATGTTAGTATATGCAAATGATGTATTGATATATTGTTTGTGGCTGATTTGGTTGTATGTATACACGTGGATTGGAGATGCTTGTTGTTGTGTAGGCTGGTGCAAGTAAGGGTGGCAAAATGGCTTGGTAAATAGCCTTATTTTTGTCCAAAAGGGTAGAGACACGGCTATGTGTCTCAGTCGTGTGACAGACACGACCTAGGGACATGGGCATGTGCCCAGGGCATGTGAAGTCTGCACCTATTTTATGGAAAATTATGAAAATTAAATCGCCCACACGGGCATGTGACTTGGCCGTGTAACTTTTAAATATTGATGACATCATAAATAGAAAGTTACACGGGTTAAATACATGAGCTTGTGTGACCACACGGCCAACCCACAAGGGCGTGTGACCCCTGTTTTGATGAAAAATTTTCTAAATGTTGTAGAATTTTCTAAAGTTCTCGTTTAGTCTCAGACCACCCCCAATACATGTTTTAGGCCTTGTAGGTTCGTTTTAAAGATGATATGATTATAAATGAAAAGCTTTAAATTTGGATGGAAATTTATGCCTCAGTTTGTATGTTAGCTTATGTTTAAGTTTGGTAATGCCTCATACCCTATTCCGGCGTTGGATACTGGTAAGGGGTGTTACATTTAGCAATATCAGAGCTACGATTTAGTTAGTTCTTGGACTAACGTAGTGTGTGTACGAGTCTAACTATACATGCCATATATAAATTGTGATA
Source organism: Gossypium hirsutum (assembly GCF_007990345.1). Classification (NCBI taxonomy): domain Eukaryota; kingdom Viridiplantae; phylum Streptophyta; class Magnoliopsida; order Malvales; family Malvaceae; genus Gossypium; species Gossypium hirsutum. Next base: position 29,503,173 of record NC_053435.1, on the reverse strand, counting down.
GTGTGACGACTCCTGACAATTTTAAACTGTGTTTTCATATATTAATGGATCCCAATCGAGCTGTGGCAGACGATGTAGAAAGTAATGCACTGGCTCCTGCCCAAGGGACGGTGGCAGTTGAAAGTAGACCCGTAACTGTGAGTCAGGGAGGAGAGGCTCGGGAAGCCTTCTTCCAAACGATGAACTAGTGGTTCTCAGAAACCTGGCCACTCAACAATAACATGCTCCACCCCCTCCTAATCCTCAACCTATCCCCATAGTGCCTCAAGGTATGGACTTTATGAGATTGAATAGAACCCCGGTTGATAAGATCAGAAAGCAAGGGGCTAAAGAATTTAAAGCAAATGCTGATGATGATCCCAAAAATGCAGAATTTTGGCTCGAAAATTCTATTAGAGTGTTCGATGAATTATCTTGTACACCCAATAAATGCTTGAAATGTGCTATATCTTTACTGAGGGACACATCATATCACTAGTGGAAGACACTAGTATCTGTGGTTCCAGGAGAGAGGGCTACATGGGAATTCTTTCAGGAGGAGTTTCAAAAGAAGTATATCAGTGAGCGATTCATCGATCAGAAGCGTAAAGAGTTTGTTCGGCTCAGTAAGTATGCTAGAGAGTGTGTTTCCTCAGAAGCTATTATGTGTAAAAGGTTTGAATACGGGCTTAATGAAGACATCAGACTGTTAGTGGGTATTCTTGAGCTGAAAGAATTTGTTGTGCTCATTGATCCCGTAAGTAAAGTAGAGGAACTAACCAAAGAACGGAGAAAAGTCGAGTCAAGGCTAGAGATATAAGAAAGAGGCCAATAGGTAAGTCGTTCCAATCTTAGTCTAAGAAATCTAGAGAGATGCATTCTCATTCTCATGCTTCAGTTGGGTTCTCAAATAGGAACCATGGAAATCAGTATTCGGTTATAAAGCTCAGACTACTTCTATTGCGAGCGTTGGTAATTGACCCAATAGATCTGGATGCCCACATTGTGAAAGATGCCATCCCGGCAAGTGATGAATGAATGACCGAGCTTGTTTTAAGTGTGGCTCCGAAGATCACTTCATTAAAGATTACCCCGAGATGACTAAAAAAGAAAAGTTTCAGAACACAAGGCCGAGTAATAGAGGGAGACCCTCGAGAAATACTTGGAATGGAGCTAGCAGTAAAAATGTGACGAATGATCCAGTAGGGAGATCTGACGCTAGAGCACCAGCTAGATCTTATGCCATTCATGCTCGTGAGGACGCATATTCTTTAGATATTATGACCGGTACTTTTTCTCTTTATGATACTACTGTTATTGCTTTGATTGACTCGGGGTCTACCCATTCATATGTATGCATGAATTTGGTAATTAGTAAGAATATGCCTGTTGAGTCTACGGAATTTATGATTAAGGTGTCAAACCCTTTAGGCAATCATGTATTAGTTGATAAAGTATACAAGAAATGTCCTTTGATGATTAGAGATCACTTGTAACAGCCCGATTTTGGGCCTAGTCGAAACAGTGGTTTCGGGACCACTATTTCGAGGCCAGAGAAAATTATTTTAGTATTATTTTATGTGTTATAATATAATTTTATAAGTGCATGTAAATTTTGGTAAGTTAATTTTAGCAATTTCTAGTCCAATTTTGAAAAAGGACTAAATCGCGTAAAAGGTAAAAGTTGTGTTTTAATACCTAAAGGTTTTAAATTGCCTTGTATCTTAAATTGGGGGTATTTAAAGTGAAATTAGGCCATTGAAAGTGTGATGGCCGGCCATGGGAGACAAAATTGTTGAAAAGTCAAAATTAGGTGAAATTTGGTAACCAATTTTGACTAGTTTTATTATTAACAAATCAAAAAGAAAAAGCTATCATTTTTCTCTACTCCTTCACCGAAATATGTAGCAAAGAAAGGGTTTTGAAGCTGGAAAATTTCAGCAACATATTTCCCTTGCTTACCAAGGAAATCGAGATTTGGACCTAGAACGGAAAGAAATCGATTAAGGGATGATTTAGTCCTTTTTTAAAATTGGACTAGAAATTGCTAAAATTAACTTACCAAAATTTACATGCACTTATAAAATTATATTATAACACATAAAATAATACTAAAATAATTTTCTCTGGCCTCGAAATAGTGGTCCCGAAACCACTTTTCCGGCACATAAAATAATACTAAAATAATTTTCTCTGGCCTCGAAATAGTGGTCCCGAAACCACTGTTCCGACTAGGCCCAAAATCGGGCTGTTTACATCACTGTTTTCCAGTTGACTTGATGTTGCTATCGTTTGATGAATTTGATGTTATATTGGGTATGGATTGGTTGACTATGCATGATGCTATAGTAAATTGTAGATGGGAAGTCATTGAATTGAGATGTGAAAATGGTGAAATTCTTCGGGTTGAGTCAGATGAGTCAAATAGATTGTCAATTGTGATTTCTTCAATGTCTGCTCAGAAATGTAGAAGAAAAGGGTGAGAAGCCTATCTTGCCTACGTGTTGAATAAAAAAGAATCTGAATTGAAAATTGATTAAGTGCTAGTAGTACGTGAATATCCGGATGTATTCCCAAAAGAATTGTCAGGTTTGCCTCCGATTAAAGAAGTTGAGTTTAGTATTGATTTGGTCCCTAGGACTACACTGATATTGATAGCTCCGTATAGAATAGCCCTGACCAAAGTGAAGGAGTTAAAAACTCAGTTGCAAGAACTAACAAATAAAGGTTTTTTGAGACCGAGTTATTCTCCCTAGGGTGCACTAATATTATTTGTAAAGAAGAAAGACGGATCAATGAGACCTTGCATCGATTATCGACAGATTAATAAAGTGACTATAAAGAACAATTATCCCTTGCCAAGAATTTTTTACTTGTTTGATCAGTTGAAAGGGGCAACAGTGTTTTCAAAAATAGATTTGAGATCCGGATACTACCAGTTGCACATTAAAGAGTCAGATGTGCCAAAGACTGCCTTTAGAACAAGGTACGAGCACTATGAATTTCTTGTTATGCCTTTTGGACTAACAAATGCTCCTGCATTTTTTATGGACTTAATGAATCGAATCTTCCCACCATATTTAGATAAGTTTGTGGTTGTTTTCATTGACGACATACTGATCTATTCTCGAGATGAGACAGAGCATGCAGAACACTTAAGAACTGTTTTATAGACCTTAAGAGAAAATCAGTTATATGCTAAGTTTAGTAAAAGTGAATTTTGGTTTCGAGAAGTCAGATTTTTAGGACTCAATGTTTCAGGGGATGGTATCCGAGTTGATCCGAACAAGATTTCTGCTATTGTTGAGTGGAAATCACCAAAGAATGTATTTGAGGTTAGAAAATTTTTGGGATTAGCTGGTTATTACAGACGGTTTGTTAAAGGATTTTTTATGACCACTACTCCTATGACGAGATTGCTACAAAAGGATGTTAAGTTCAAGTAGTCTGAAAAATGTCAGCTAAGTTTTGAAAAATTGAAAGCATTTTTGACTAAGGCACCAGTTTTAGTATAACATGAATCTAGGAAAGAGTTTGTAATTTATAGGAATGTATCATTGAATGGATTAGGATGTGTGTTGATGCAAGAGGTCAAAGTGATAGCTTATGCCTCGAGACAGCTGAAACCGCACGAAAAGAACTACCCAACGCATGATTTAGAGTTAGCTGCCATGGTGTTTGCCTTGAAGATTTGAAAATATCATTTGTACGGTAAGAAATGTCATGTATTTTCTGATCATAAAATTTTAAAGTATCTGATGACTCAAAAAGATCTAAACTTGCGACAACGGAGATGGCTTGATTTATTAAAAGACTATGAGCTTGTGATCGATTATCATCCAGGAAAGGCGAATGTGGTGGCCAATACTTTGAGTAGGAAATCTTTGTTTGCTTTGAGGGGCATGAATACACAGTTGACTTTATCCGATAATGGTTTGATTCTAGCCGAGTTGAGAGCTAGACCGATGTTTCTTTAGCAAATTTGTGAAGCTAAAAAAGGTGACAGTAAGTTGCAAGCCAAGAGAATTCAGTGTGAATCTGGCGATGATTCAGAATTTCAGATCAACTCCGGTAATTATTTGAGATTCTGAGGTAGGATATATATTCCTAAAGATACAGAGTTGATTCAAAAGATTCTTAATAAAGCACATAGTGGTTGTTTGTCTATTCATCCGGGCAATACAAAAATGTATTGTGATTTGAAGAAAATGTATTGGTGTGAAATGAGATATCTCAGAGTTCATTTTGAAATGTTTAATTTGTCAACAAGTAAAGGCCGACCACCAAGTACCTTCGGGTTTACTTCAACCTGTGATGGTTCCCGAGTGGAAATGGGACAAAATTACCATGGATTTTGTGACAGGTTTTCCTTTAACTTCGAAAAAGAAGGATGTCGTTTGGGTTGTCGTAGACAGATTGATAAAATCGGCTCATTTTATACCAGTACATACTGATTACTCACTTGATAAGCTTGTTGATTTGTACATTGTTGAAATTGTTAGACTTCATAGAGCACCTATTTCTATTATATCGGATAGAGATCCGAGGTTCACTACGTGACTTTGGAAAAAGTTACAATAAGCTTTGGGTATGAAATTGAATTTTAGCACAGTTTCCCATCCACAAACCAACGGTCAATCCAAGAGAATAATTCAGATTTTAGAAGATATGCTCTGATGTTGTGTTTTAGAATTCCAAGGTAGTTGGGAAAAATATCTACCATTGGTAGAGTTTGCCTACAATAATAGTTTTCAGTCAAGCATAAAAATGGTGCCTTATGAGGCATTGTATGGCCAAAAATGCCGAGCTCTATTTTACTGGACAAAGCTTAGAGAGAATCAGATTCACGAGGTTTACTTGGTTAGAGAAACCGAAGACAAAGTAAGGGTGATTCGTGATTGTTTGAAAGCTGCTTCAGATAGAAAAAATTCATACACGAATTTGAAAAGAAAAGAGATTGAATTTTAGATCAGTGATAAGGTATTTTTGAAAGTATCTCCCTGGAAGAAAATTCTAAGATTTGACCATAAAGGCAAGTTAATTTCGCGATTTATTGGGCCGTATGAGATTACCGAAAGAATAGGACCGGTAGCATATTGGTTAGCTTTGCCAACTGAGTTGGAGAGGATCCACAATGTGTTTCATGTGTCAATGTTGCGCCATTATAGATTAGACCCTTCGCATATGATTTCACCAACAGAAGTTGAGATTCGACCGGATATGACTTACGGTGAGGAACCGATCAAGATATTAGCCCGGAAAGTAAAATAGTTAGCAAATAAAAGTATAGGTCTTGTGAAAGTGTTGTGGCAAATACATGGGGTTGAAGAGGCTACTTAGGAGCCCGAGGAGGCAATAAGAAAATATTACCCAAACCTATTTTTCAATAAGATTTTCGGGGACGAAAATCCCTAGAGGGGGAGAATTGTAATAGCTCAATTTTTGGGCTAGCCAGAACAATAGTTTCAAGACCACAAATTCGACGTAGAAAAATTTATTTTTATTATATTTTTATGGTCTATAGTTTTATGGAACTATTCTGTGAAAATCTTATTCGAAAATTTTGACATTCGGGCACTCAATTTAGTCAAAAAAACTAAATCATAAAAAGTGCAAAAGTTGAGTTCTACTTGTTAAAGGTGTCCAATTGCTATGAGATTTTAAATTAGAGGTCCTCAATTGGTAATTAGACCATTGGATAAGTTAGTGGAAAAAAATGGGCATGAATAGGTAAAATTTCAAAGTTATGCATTAAGGGCATTTTGGTCATTTGGTAAATAAAAGAATAAAAAGGGAAAATAAAGTCAAAATTGGTGTCCATCTTCTTCACCTTGGTCAAATTTTACAAGGAGACCATAGCTAGGGTTTCTCAACTTTCAAGCTTGATTATCAAGAAAAACATAGTTCGGACCTTGATCGAGGGAAGAACAAGGTTATTGACGATTAGGTCAATTTCCTACTATTTTGTACCAAGGTAAGCTTGTGTGCAAATAATGCATTGTTATATTATGTATTTAAGGCTTAATATTGCATAAGTTGTATAATTTTTTCTATGGAAATATTCAATGAAGTTTCAATGATGAGAAAATCCCGATTAAACCTTGGGAATAGTTTAGGATACAAATGACATGTCACTAGGAAACCATGTGTTATGTGATCCATGTGAATCCGGGTGCTGGTCATGTACATCCTACAGGTGACTGGGTAGTACGGTATGTGTTGCGAATACTTGATAGCTTGTGTGAGCAGCCCATGTAGCTACATCTTAACTGACAGCTTGTGTGAGTAGGCCCATGATTAGCTCATGTACTAGCCATATGTGTTATAAGATATGAGGTAGCATTGGCTACATATGTGGCACTTACGTGAAAGACTTTCCGTGTATCCAATAGTATTCCAAGTGTTCAAAGGGTAATCCAAAGAGTATGTCAAAAATGACAAAGTATACAATTATGTTATGAGTTGGTACATGTATGTATGTAAAACTCTTGAGTATGGACTTTAGTATGAGATGAGCTCTTGGTAAGAATGCTAATGAGTAAATTAAGCCTAAGATACATGATGATAATTATGTTAACTTATGCTGGGTAGTTATATGATTAATGTATGATTTATGTTGCTTATTATTTGCATGCAAACTTACTAAGCTTTAAAGCTTACTCCCTTTTTCTTTCCATTCCTTATAGTGTCACCAAGCTAGCTCGGGGATTGAGGAACGCCGGAGCTCAATTCACACTATCAAACGATTGTTTTGGCTATACTTGGTTTCAATATTTTGAATATGGCAAGTATAGGAACTTGGTCAATTAGTTACGTGTCATATTGGTTAGCCAAATGTGTTGCCATTGTAATGGTTAATGATTCTTTTTGTATATGGCCATTGGAAGTGGGCTAATGCTAATCTTATTGGTCATTGGTATGTTTATGTGATAATGCTTATCATAAAGATGAAATTGACATGAACGGAAAAGAAAGCATGTGTTGTTAGTATGTGCAAATGATGTATTGACATCTTATTTGTGGCTGATTTGGTTGTATGTATATGCTTGGACTGGAGATGCTTGTTGTTTTGTAGGTTGGTGTAAGTAAGGGTGGCAAAATGGCTTGGTAAATGGCCTTATTTTTGCCACATGGGCAGAGACACGGCCGTGTGTCTCATCCGTGTGAAGGACACGACCTAGGGACATGGGTGTGTGCCTAGGGTGTGTGAAGTCTGCACCTATTTTATGGAAAATTATGAAAATTAAATAGCCCACACGGCCTAAGCACATGGGCGTGTAACTTGGTCATGTGACTTTTAAATGTTGATGACGTCATAAATAGACAGTTACATGGTTTAAGGACACTGGCGTGTGTGACCACACGGCCAGCCCACACAGGCGTGTCCCAAGCCACAAGGGCATGTGACCCCTGTTTTGATGAAAAATTTTCTAAGTATTGTAGAATTTTCTAAAGTTCTCGGTTTAGTCCCGAACCAACTCCAATGCATGTTTCAGCCCTCGTAGGCTTGTTTTAGGGACGATATGATTATAAATGAAAAGTTTCAAATTTGGATGGAATTTATGCCTCGGTTTGTATGTTAGCTTGTGTTTAAGTCCAGTAATGCCTCGTACCCTATTCTGGCGTTGGATACGGGTAAGGGGTGTTACACGCATGGCTGTGTCTCAGCCCATGTGCAAATGTGACACAACCGTGTGGTTAAATCGTTTAACAATTTGTAATTGTGTGGACTATATTGAAAGAATTTTTCACAAAGCACACAGTTGTGCCTCTGGACCTTGTACCGCACACGGCTATGTGGCAGACTATGTGGTATAAAGGAAACTAGACCATTTAACCTATTTTTCAAGCCAAACATTCCAACACTTCAAAACATACTTAGTGCACTTTCAATACATGTTTAAAAATTCAATTTTTCATACTAAAACATACCAAATCTTTGCAATTCAAGGTGTCCATTTATACATCATCAAACAAACCTTTGTTTCATCTAAATAGTCCATCTATAGGTTTCAAACATAATTTACCAAAGTGCCAAATTTCACCAATTAAATATCTTACTTATATACATTCATTAACAATTGAAGCATTCAACTCATCGTTATACATCATCATATTCTCATACCATAATTAGATTTACTACATTTCCCCAATCATCCCACATTCAAAATTTTGCCATTCGTGACTTCATTTGTAACTTGTCACCATGCATCATACACATTTAAATGTATAACATACATACTTCCAAAATCAACCATCATTTAAATTCAAGATCAAATACATCCAAACATTCACTTATACAATACGACCCCTATATACATGCCACTTAACTAGGTCAGGAACAATAGAAAATATACCGAATCAGGGTTAGATAGTATAAGCTTCGAGTTGATCCGATCGATGCGTTCCACGATAAGACCTAAACAGAGAAAGGAAAAACAAAATAGGATAAGCATTACTAATGCTTGGTAAGTTCGTATGAATTTCATTTGACCTACCTCGATAAATTTACAATTAAATTATAAAAATATTATGTAACAAGATATCATTTGGCATCCTGTTGCATCCACAAGTACATCACTTAACACTTCTAGAGGTTAATACATTATATTACACAAGCTTATAATATAAATAGAGAAAGGGAAAATCAAAATCAAATTAATGGGTAAAAAGAAGTAAAAAAAATAGAGTAAATCAGAGAGATCTGACACTAAAAAAGCTAAAAGTAAATCTTTTAATTTCTTATTCTTTCTCACCTACCAAAAAACATCATGGGTTTTTTTATTATTTATTTTCTTAAAGTAAAGGAATGAGTCGACGATGAAAAATAAGTTGAAAATGGTGAAAGATTGGGGAAAAAGAAGTGGGGGAAAGCTTGAAAATGGTGAAGAGAAAAAGAGGAGGTTAGGCGGGTAGAAACATTAAGAAATAAATTGAGGGATAAATCTCAAAATTATACATGAACTTTTATATAATGTGCAATATTCTATATGAACTTTGATTTGGTGCAATTATACACATAAAGTTTTGATTGTTGTTAAGTGTATACATAAAATTTTAATTTTGATTCAATCATACACATTAAATGAAATAAAGGCATCAATTTATTTTTTATATTGGATGAATAAAAACATTTGTGTACATAATATATAAACATAAGATGATGTTATATCAATAATTATGTTAATAATTTGTGAGAATTTGATTAAATCAAAATTTCATATATAAATTTGTACAAGATCAAAGTTTATATATAGAGTTGAACATTGAATCAAAGTTCATGTATAGTTTTTGAGATTTATCCCTAAATTAATTTTTTACTGTATTTTAATTAATAAATTAAAAATAATTTAAATTAGATGTTTTTGAATACACATGTCAAATTTTGACTGATTATTGTAATATACTTGGTGTGAAAGGATTGGTTAGAGTGGCAAAATTTACGGTGTTAGTCAGGTACCTAAAAAAAGTACCAAGTTGGTTTATGATTTCGAAGTTTAGGTATGAATTAGGTCCAAAAAAATATTTAGCTACCAAGTTGGTATAAGTTGCCAAGTTCAGGTACCTCTGTATATATTTACTCAATTGAAATTTTACAATTCTTTGCTTCATTGCTAGTTACTTTGTTCATAACCTTATATCTCAAGTGTTTTAATTGTTTTCATCCTCATATTTTAAGGAATAAAAAATAAAACGGTTTAGATTTTGATTTTCAATATTAATTTTGTTCTTATTAATTTATTTAGAAGGTTTGTGGAGCAAAGCAGATAAAGAGAATGCTCGACTCATCATTGAACCATAACTTAATGCCACATGGAGAATTTGGAATTGGTTTTATTTCTATTCTTACCTTTGAGGGTTTTTTATCATAATGATAAGATTATATACATTTAGAAGATTACTTTGTCGAGAGAAATCTGTGAAATATTGTTTGTTGAGAGCCAATAGACTCTAACATATACTGAATTGTCTTAATGTTGTCTTCCAACTATACGAGAGCTTTAGCATATTCACATAATGAAAGAACTTCACCTACTATAAAAATTGAAGAGTTTATTCATGGTGAGAACACATGCCCTATGACATATAGGGCATTGATGGCTTTGATTATAACAACCCAATTTCCAATGATGTCCGAAAATATGATTTTGGAACCTTGCTTCCGTAAACTGAGCCCGTAAATTATAAATAGGGATATTTGCAAAATTAATATATAGATATATTGAAATTCGATTAAGTAATTTAGCCAAAAATGTAATTAAAAAAGCTCAAGGACTAAATTGTAAAAATTCAATCGATATAGAATTTAAATTACAAAAAGGCTTGGGAATTTAGGTAGTAGTTATTCCAAGGGATAAAATGGTTAATAAACCATTTTAAATGGTGGATAGTGGATGATGATGTTGGATGTTATTATGCTTAATTAATTAATGATTAAAGTATAATAAACTAATATTTAACAAATTATACTAGATTATTTAAGCTATAATCCTACTATATAAGTAAATTGATAGTGGATAAAAGATGAGAAATGTCTTCATCTTCTTCATTACCGTCCACCAATGTAGCTAAAGAAAAGAAAGCTTTGAAACCCTTATGATACTCGGCCAACATTACAAGTCCCTAGCAATTTTTCTTTGATTTTTATGGAAATTGAATCATGGGAGATTGATTTAGCTAGCTCATGTATCAAATTGTTCAATTGGTGAAATTTTAATAATTTATCATTATTGAGAAAATTGATAGAAATTAAACTTATATTATAAAAAGGACTAAATTATAAAGCTTTGTTACATTAGGGACCAAATTGAATAAAATGAAAAATTATCATGAAATTATGCTAGGAATAAAAAGTATAAGGTCTCTAATGAGTAAATGTGAAATATTATTTTAATTTTCTTGAATTTGAATTTGAATTTGAATTGATGGAAATTGATATTTTTCATTCTATTTGTTATCATACGTAGCTAACGTCGACGTTGAGCGAAAGGAAAAGAAAAGTAAAAGTTAACGACAAGTGACTCGAAATCTCAGTTTGTACTTTTATGATTCAAGATCGTTTAATTTGCTTGCTTATAAATGTTAATTGAATAGTTGAATATCAAGGTTATTACATGGTAATAGTATGAATTGTTTTGACTGAGTTTGATATTGAATATCGAGATAGTGGACTAAAATGAATAAAATGGAAAATGACATGAATTAATTGGAATGTGATGTGAAATGGAAATTGGATGGAAATATGTTACATGACATGAGATATAATGTGTATTGATAATTAATTAGACTGTTATTATGAATGTGATAGAGAATTGATATATGTATTGAATTGTAAAATGAAATTGACCATTGGTACCCTATTAACTAGTCGAGCTAAGTTGGATATAATTGGCATGCCATAAAATTGGATTGTGTACAGGTTTATGCGCTTGTGTGCCAGGATGCAATTTGTGTGCCAAGATGCGCTTCGTGTGCCACTATGCACTATATGTTACAATTTCCCCTATTTTGTTTTATCCAATGATGCACTTCAATGCTAGTTGGTGTGTTGGTTGGACGATCCGTGTATTCGTCCAAATTCGAGTCAGATTAATAAGGATTATAAATTGTAAGCTTGATAAATGATACTGAATGAAATCATATGATGATATAGAATCAAATGTGTATATATGTGAATTGTGATAGAGAAAGCATATAACCTATTATGCAAATCAATTGAAAATGAGTCTTAACGGGCAAAACGAATGTCAATGAGTCAATCAACTCTAAGAAGGGATTTGAATGGTAAGTTGAGAAGGTAAATGATGTTGATGAAATATGGAATTGGTTGGCATGATGTTAAAAACATTTATAATGTGTATTTGATTCATGACTTAGTATTGGATGCTAGTAATTTATAAGGAATGGAATTTAACAACTAGTATGTGTAGATTACATCTCTAGCAAATATTGAAAGAATCAAATCGTTATTTGTCATATATGTACTCACTTATATCTATGATATGAAATGTGTTGGTTTTATGAGATATAACTTGATAAACAATGAAATTATACTCAATATGATCATGTACAAATTTTTATGTTATGTTATGTTATCTTGAATCATGACAGTATCATTGAGCTTTACGCTCAGCGTCGTTTTGTTAATTTCGTGCACAAGTACAGGTATTTCTCAAAGTCTCAAAAGGTGAATTAAACATTCAGATAGCAGATTTTGACTCAACTAAGTTTGTATAGCTTTTTTCGTTCTGTCAATGGCATGTACCTAGGATTATCTAGTTTCAAATTGTAAATGGTCAAATTTGGGTAATGATGTTGTGAATGAAATGAAATGGTTAATGCTTATGTATGGTAAAGGTGTTAATGACTCTAAAATGGTATGTTGAGTATGTCTATTTGTGTTGTGTAACACCCCGTACCCGAGACCGTTGCCGGAGTCGGACACGAGGGGTTAACAGACTTAATTCACTTATTTGCACAGTCCATTTTTAAAAATTTCCAGACTAGCTGGCTAACTGCATCACTGTCACCTTAAAAATCATATCTTGAGTTCCAAAACTTGAAAATCAGTTTTGTAAATTTTCCCTAAAACTAGACTCATATATCCATCTACAAATTTTTTTCTATAATTTTTTGTTGGGCCAATTAGTACATTTTATTAGTTAAAGTCTCCCCTGTTACAGGGTTCGACTACTCTGACCTTCATGCATTGCGACTTAGATAACTCCTTGTACAGGGCTTCAATACTTATGCCATTTGTTTCTAACGAAACTAGACTCGAAAAGGAATCTGTACATATAATAGACTGACTTCTAATTATCTCTGGTTAATTTATAATGAATTTCCAAAGTCGGAACAGGGAATTCAAAAACCGTTCTGGCCTTGTATCACGAAAACTTTAATATCTCATAATATACTGTTCATATGATCATTTCGTTACTTTCTTATGAAAATAGATTCATCAAGGTTCGATTACATAATTCATTCACTATTTAATTCCATTCCTACTATTTTTAGTGATTTTTCACACCCACATCACTGCTGCTGTCAGCATCTATTTTTAAGGTAAACTTTACCTATTTCATGATCCTCCATGGATCAACTGGAGTTTGTCATACATAGCACCAAAATGATCATGAATAACCATTCCAATGGCTAATCGTTACCAACATTTCCATACCTCTCAACGGACAACATACAACGATTATAATGCTATGATCAAAGTATATTTAAGCCACTTTCGCATGGCTATCCAAATTTACACAAAACCAAGGGTACATGACCAACAACAAAAAGAGTAGTCCTATACATGCCATTTTCATAGTTCAACCAAAAGTGTACCAAGAGGGCTTTGATAGTGTGGACGACTTCGACTTCGACAATCCCGAGTCCGATAGCTGACGAACCAAAATCTATAAAACAGAGATTCAAAGAAAGGAGTAAGCATTTAATGCTTAGTAAGTTTTGAGCAATAAAATTAGGCACAACTGAAGTATAGCATTCATATAACTAAACGGATAATTTCATATACACATATTCTCAAAAATCAGTTCTACTTCACATTTCCAACCCTTATATTCATACATAAGGGATCAACTTAACCAAAGGCCCAAAAGCTCACTAATCGACTGAGCGGATAATATTTAAACGAAATCACTACTCCAATGCATATACGAAACGTACCTTATCGTTGGGATTTTACGAGCGTATTAATTGAAATTATTACAGCAAGATCGCTCATTCCCAAACCAAGTACCTTCGGGGTTTAGCCGGATATAGCCACTCACTCAAATGCCTTCGGGACTTAGCCCGGTTATAGTAACTCACACAATTGCCTTCGGGACTTAGCCCGGATATAGTAACTCGCACAATTGCCTTCGGGACTTGGCCCAGTTATAGTAACTCGCACAAATGCCTTCGGGACTTAGCCCGGATATAGTAACTCGCACAAATGCCTTCGGGCTTAGCCCGGTTATCAATCCGAATATCCATGCACATATCAATAAATCATGACACATCAATATTTCATTTTCGTAACTAGAATTCAAACACAAGTCACTTATCAGGCATTATCATTTTCAGCTCAAAAGCTACATACAAAGGGCATGATTTTGATTTGTTTATAACATAATCTAATCGAATCATAATCTAAGTTTCATTACTCGGAAACTTACCTCGGATGTGGTCGAACGATTTCGGCGGCTATTCGATCACTTTTTCCTTTCCCTTATCCAACTGTGGTCCTCTAAGCTCTTGAGCTAATTCAAACAAATTTAACTTATTAAAGTCTCATTATGCTAGCTTATGGCCGAATATGACAAGGAGTTTGATAGGTCATATGGCCACCTTTAGCTCAAATACAAAATGGTCATACGCATTTTTAATCACATTGAGCAATTTAATACAATTAATCTAACATTTCCTCATGTGCACTTTTATGACCGAATACACACATCATTGACCTAATATCAATTAACTAAGCACTTAACAAATTCTCCTTGAGCCGATTATCTAAGTCAAGATAAAAGCATCAATATGCTTGCCCCTAACCGAATACATGCAACACCAATCTATCTCATGTGGCCGAATATGCATGTCTATGTTGAGGCCAATATATGCTTAATACTTCCTACAAATATGGTTACTTGTATTGACTACATACCATTTTGTTTCAAATTCAAAACTCGGCTCATACACATATATGCATTAGTAATCAAATACTAACATTTGCACTTCACCTTACTACCATTTCTCATCCAAATAACATGAGCAACAACCATTTTTCTCTTCTACTTCCTACCATGGCCGAATGCGTCAAGACACCATACCATTTCAATTTTGGTCATGGTTTAAACAAAGAACTTAAGGTCTTACTCAAAAAAATGCTAAAAAGAAAACCCAAGAGTCATCAATCCACCATCACATGTATCATTACAAAGCTTCACATTTAGCATGCAAATGACATCAACACAAATCCACCTTAGCCGAATCTTAGCTCATCTTCATCACATAGCAAAGATTTAAACCATGGGCTAGGTAGAACTCAAGCTAACAACTAAAAACATGCATGAATCTCATGGAACAACATCAAACATACCTCCTCCTAAAACACCAACCAACCGAACATGAAGCAAGAAGACTCCTTTCTTCTTCCTTTGATTTTTCGGTCAAGAAGAACAAGGAGGATGAAGCCTTTTTCTTTTTTTTTTCTTTTAGGTACGGCACAATGGGGGAACAACCACACATATTTTTTTTTGTTTCTCCTACTACTAACACTAATATTTCATTGCCCATGTTCTTTATTTTATTATTCCTAACATAAAGCATTAACCCAACATGTTTATGACATGTTTTAGCCATAACATTTTGTCCACCCTCATGCTCATGGCCGGCCACTACTAATTAGGGGGGAAATTGACATGCAAGTCCACCCTTTTGATTTCATGCACTAATTGATCCTTATAGATTAACCTATCACATTTCAAAAGTGTCACACATAAGTCCTATTGACTAAATTCACATGCAATTTACTAAATCGAAGCTTAAAAATTTCACACATTCATAATCACATATTTTAGACAATAAATATCATATTCAAATAATTTGGTGACTCGGTTTAGCGGTCCCGAAATCGCTTTCCGACTAGGGTCACTTTAGGGCTATCACATGTTGAATGGTTGATTGGGGCCTTGAGGCCAAACATTGTTGTCATATGTTAGGTTGAATCAAAAGAAATTGGGAACTTAGTGGACCACTGAGGAAGTCGCGACTTCACTTCTTGAATGTCACGATGTCAGCCCTCCTCGTCGTGATGTCCCCTGTTTGAAGTCGCAACGCCAACTCTATATTATTTTGAAAAGTTTACAATTTGGTCTTCAAGTTAGGAAGCTTTCTTGTTGTCTTCAAGGTCCTAACACCGAGTCTTGGAAGTTGCAACACCAGCCTAGAAAGCTTTGACAAGGTTGTAGTTTAGTCCTCATTCAACCTCGGGATGGCATAAGCTTTCGTAAGCTCGTAAATGACCCGAAAATAATTATATATCATGTTTTATGCATGTAATACTCATATCTAAATGTCTAATGATGGAATTTGAATATAATTTATCGTAATTTCTCTAGCAACGATTGTGGCATCCTGTAGCTCAGACTTGGTGATCAAGTCGGGTCTGAGGTGTTACATTGGTTAAGTGCAAAATTTTGTTAGATTAGTTAACTTTCTTGAGGTTTTCTTAAAATTAGCTTGGAATATGATTTGATTGATGGTTTCATGTATCAGGCTTCAACTTGTTATGCTATAGAGTAGGGCAGAAATGTATTTGATATTTGAGCGATATGGCCTCCGAAAAAGCCAAAAGGTAGGCTATGTTTTCTTCTTTTGCTGAGTTTTTTTTTTTTTTGTGAATGATAACTTAGGCAGAGTTAATCAAATTATTTGATATTCTATTGGTATAACTTAAAAAAAATAAAATAATGTGATAAATTTGGAAAAGGTTGCTACATTCTTGGTGTACTTATCATATGTTGAGGAAGGAGGGAAGCTACATTTCCATTTGACGTATAAACTTGAAGACTTGTGAATATCAAATATTAATGTTTAAAGGTCAGCTTGTATTTTATTCTTTTGGTAAAAGAATAGATAAATTGGCTTTTATACATTAGATTAAAGAGCAAACCAATCTTAATAAAAATTTCTATCCATTTCTATGGTAAAAATTTGAGCCGTACATACACGTCAACATAAAATACACGTAGCGTATTACATCACTATTTGGTTATTCCGTCAATCACACCAATTTTTTACCGTACAAATGGATAAAATTTTTAACAAAAATAGCCAATTTACTACAGAAAATAGCTTGCCTATAAAGAGGACAAAATACAATCCGATTTCTAGGAAAAAAAAGGCTTCTATAGTACTTTTTAGCACATAATGGGTTGAAAATAGATGGAAATTATGATTTTAAGAAATCTATTGGACTGAAAGTGAGATGGACTTCTATTTTACTCCTTGTTTCCAAACAGTTCAATCAATAATGTCTGTTTTCTTCTCTCTTTAGTTTCAGTTTAATATTCATGGCTTAAACAACAATAACGTTGGTTTTGTTATCATTATAAAACAACATAAGTAGTTGGTGGTTGGTTTTGCAGACATCTGTTCATGGGAGTTGTCCTGTTATCAAAGTAGCAAAAGGGGTGGCTACAAAGTGGATCAGGGATCAACCAGATTTCTAGACTTCCTGTCTATATGACAGCAAATAGGTTCCTGATTCATCAGTCTTTGATGTATATTTGGATATCAGTATGGATAACATAAGAGACACAGTGGATCAAAGAATGCTTTCTCATTTTCAATTCTACAAATGGAAACTGTCAGCCATAAGCCGAAGCCAAGAGCTTCTTATCTTCCTAATCTAAACAAACTGAAAAAACCCTGCAAAAAGATTTGATTCTCAATGAACATTTCGAGCGAGCCCGAGGCAATTGCAACTCTATAAATATAAATTCCTACAAAAAAAAAAACACAAATAGACTCACCGCTGCATTTATCCAGTTTTAAGCTGCCATCCTCTTATCAGTCCCAGCTGAACTTGCGGAGCAGAACAAACTTGCTTGTAAAAAGTGTTAGCTTTAATTGGATAAAACTTGCAAGGGAATGCCAGCTGACTATCTCTTTGCTTGTAATTTCTCAGTAGACATCTTGGGAGGTTATCGCTATAAGCTTACTTAATCCTTGAAAGTTGATATAGGTTCTTCCTTCATATCCCCTTTGAATGCCTCCCTGCATGTGGTAATTTGAAGCTTGAGGATACTCTGTTTTATCCTTCAGTTCAATCAGTGACTAATAACAGACTCCAAGATACCGTCAATGCTGGCTAAAATTGGGAATTAAAACAATCATAATTTGTGCCAGTTTTGATATGGTTGCTTTCCGCACCGTTTCAAAACATACATGCACCCAGCCGCCATGAATAACCCAACCGCAGCAAACACTATCATTGTTGAGTTCTCAATGGTCCTATAATAGCCTCTCTGCAACATGAAGAAGCTAGCCAGTAAGTTCATCAGAAAAAAAAAATAGAATTATATATCATACAACAAATTCTACCACAAGATTCATTGAGCAGATGCATAAATCCATTTTTCCTACCCTCAAGTGCTCAGGGAAAATACAATGCCTTCAGTCATTCTTAACCAATTCATAACAGCAGCAGATGAAAGGAGACAGAAGAGATATATCTTGTTTCATACAAGAGAAAAAAGAGCACACATGCATGCAGATGTTAATGGGTGCATAAATCAGCCAGGGACACACCTGCATGAGAATAAACAAAATTGCTGCATTTGCAGGAGCCAGAGAAAGGCTTATCATTCCTCCACGCAACTCATTTGGCACATACCTATAACATGATTACAGCAAAGTGATCTAAAACTAATTTCTACAAATAAAAGGGGCACTAAAAAAGAAAGGAAAAGGGAAAAAAAAGGACTTCTTAAAAACTTGAAAAAGAAAAAGGTGCAGCATACATGGTTCTCAATCTTGCAAGCAAAGGCAGAATTAGGCCAATGCAGGCATGGTATAAAGAAAACTGTGTGACGAGAACTCCAATTTCCTGCAATTCAGATCACGTAACTCTGAGACCATGAATGGAATAAAAAACAAGGCGCCCTAACTTATACATTTACAAATACATACAGAGAGACAACACGAACTTACCTCATAATCATAAGCTATTATAGATAAAAGAAGAGCCTGTACGACAAATGCACATGTTAAGCAATCCTCAGTTCGAAGAGAAGCATTAAGAAGCCAAGGAAACACTGTGCTTCCTAACATCCTTGCTCCGAGCAAGCATGGATATATCAACCCTAGAAAAACTTCTCGACCATCAGCCTAACATATAAAAATCACCTTCAAATGGTATACTTCAAAGAAATCAAGCTTCCAAGAAGATAATTTGGAAACCTAAAGGGAATAAACAGAAAAACTGAAAAAAACTAATCACATGTCGTCAACAATAGATATGATCTGACCACCAGTGTTGGGGCCCAAAGAATCCAGAAAACTGCAATGGAGAAATGAAGGCAAGCTTGTGCACACGCTAGTAGCCATATCCTTCTATCTGCAGAACACAAGCACTTTATAACATTTTCTCTTTTTTTTTTTTTTGGTATGATAGGAACACTAAGAATCAAAGGTAGGATCTTCTGCAAAACCCAAACATACAACCACGTAAAACTCATCAGCGAAGACAGATAAACCCCAATCTACCTTAGATGAGTGCATGTATTTGATGATGTGACACACATTGATTACTTTTAGCTTTAAATGTTCAGTTACAAATAGACTACTCTCAAAACGCTGCTAAAATGGTCATTTTAGAAAGTTCTGCCCTTAAGAGTTCGTTTCCATCCATGAATAAGAAGAAAGAACTAATGAAACTACAAAATTCTTACCACCAAGGATATACACAGAAAAGGACATCCTATAATCCTTAAATGTCATTATCTTCGTAGTTCCATCATAATGTCTGGACATGCAGGTGATGCCCAGTATCGCCAGTAAGGTGGCTGCAATGGAAGGAGAGCCAATTCCTTTCTCCAAATTACCACCCACCATCCAATTACCAATCACTTGACTTCCAATCAAAGATGCGGACTCAAAAAAAGTCATCAACCAAAATGTTTCATTCAAAATATCTTGCCTATGACCCAGCTGCAAAAAAAGAAAGAATGCATACCATCATGTTCATAGTTTTCATTTGTTTCTTAGAAACCAGAGAATCACATCGAGAAAGAACTGAACCTTTGAGTCAACTTTGTCATGTTCAACAACAGCCCATGTCTCGAAACTGAAGGAAAATATTGATGTTGCCAAAGACAAACATAAATTTGCTACCCAAAAGCTAGGACTTGGTGCAACCATCTTCAATATCCCAACAATAAGGTGCAAGATAAAAAACACCAAACAAGTTTTCTTTCGACCTCTACATAAATAAAAATAAATAAAACTATCAAAATTTTCACAATTATACAACCCTTGATTAATCCATAGCTAACATTGGTTAATTCATTAAAAAAAACATTATTTAAAGTGATTAAATAAACATGAAAAAGTTTAGTTTTACTCACATTAAATCAGAGACAAGACCTAAGAGACTACCAACAAAAAGAGCAGCTCCAAATCCAATAAGCATAAACGTCACCGTATCTTCCTTGCTTATCCCATAGTAAACCAGCTCAAACTCTCCGTACACCGACCACAATCCTTCCAATACTAGGAAAAAAAAACGTAAAAATCAGATCAACTATCAGCTCTTTTTCCTTTTTTACTTTAAATTTAAAAAAAAATTGAATTTTTTTTAAAAAATAATGTACCTGATGCGAGGAAATAGAGAAGGAGGAGAAGAGGAGGAGAAAGGGTGGTCGGAGAAAGCAGAAGACTTGGTGGTGGGAGCGTGTTTGGAGAGATAGAAAGGGAAGAGAGAAAGTAAGAGGAAAGATGAAAAGAAAATGAAAATGAAGACGGAAGAACTTGGTTCCCAAATGGAGGTTTCGATCACGATCCCCATTTCGATCTCAGACGGAACCCTAGATCGGATCGGGATTTAAGATTAGGGAAGGAGATCCAAAGTTATTATCGGTAACGCATTTGATTTGGCTTGAGGCAACTGACAAGTGGAAACTGAGAAAGGAGAAGTGGGATTCGTTTCTCAAGTTTCAGGCGTACCCGCCGTTTTACTGTTACAATCAAAACGCTGCGTTTCAAATAACAACTTCTAAACCAAATATTTCTTAGCAAGCACATTTTTTGAAAAATAAAAATTTAGGATATGAACAATAAGAAAAATATCATTGGTTTTTGTTATTGGATTTAAATATGTATTGAATAAAAAAAAGCATATATGTTACTTTAAAAAAATTATTTGGTACATTAATAGAGATTTTAAATTCCACATGCAAATTTAGGAAGTTAACAAATGATTTATAAGAGTTCATATAAATTTTTTCTATTTGTGAAATTAAGAATAACAATTAAAGCGGAACAGGTGGGGCAAGCAATCCACCTGCCCCGCCATATATCCATTTTTTAAAGGAAAAAATTTCACTCCTTTCAAAACAGATCGGTGCGAAATCCACCGAACGATTCTGGTTTGCCATCATTATGTGGATTAAAAAAAGTAAATTATAAAATATAATAAAATCTTTTATATTTCTGAAAATGTTATCGTCTTCTTCGATTTCTAATGTGGACAATAATGGAGAAGGTGACTCTCTTCCTGAGGATTCCATCATAAAGAAGGTCCATTTCAAGGAATCGAATGTGATTACTGAAGATGTGATGGCCTTGGAGGACTCCAACACTAAAAAGGTCCGTTTCAAGGATTCAGATGGGTCTTCTGAAGATGTGATGGTCGTGGAGTCATCACTAACACCTTCTCTTCCCTGAAAAGATAAGCTAGTGGGGAAGGATATTCTTGCGTCGAATAAGACAAAGGGTGATCACTTCGTTGTCGATAATTTTTCCCTCACTGAGCAAGATGTAAAGAAATAGGTTGTTGATGGTATTCCTTCAATCGATTTCTCGGAGAGAGTTTATCAGTTATTGGAAAAAGGAGATGTCGTCCTCTGTGGTTCTCAAGATGCTTGGTCGGAACCTTGGAATCACGACTCTGTATAATAGATTATATGGGATTTGGAAGCCATCTAAGCCTTTTTAATTAATGGATATAGAGAATGGTTATTTTTCTCGCTAAATTTCAAAGTACTGATGACTATGATAAGATCCTTTCTCAGGGGCCGTGGGTTATCTTCGGTCATTACCTAACCGTTCAACCATGAACGATCGATTTCAATCCTAGTCTACCTTTCCCTAATATGGTTCTCACATGGATTCAACTTCCTAGCCTCCCTAGTTATTTATATTAGAAACAGATCCTAATGGAGATTGGGGGAATGGTAGGCAAAGTCACTAAATTAGATTTCAATACAGATAGCAAAACACAGGGTCGATATGCTCACATAGCAGTTTATGTCAATTTAGGGAGACCTTTAATTTCTAAAATTCTCATCAATGGCAGTCCTCAAACAATTGAGTATGAGAATCTACCAGTGGTATGTTTCAAGTGTGGCTGTTATGGACACATCACAGAGAACTGTCCGGCTGTTACAAATTCTTCAAAGACAAAGAGAAAGAGGAAACGTCTGAACAAACCTCTGCATCTTCTGTGGTGGCCAGAGATGGGGAGTACGGCCCCTGGATGCTGGTGGAGCTGATGAGCAGACGTGGCACCTTGGATGGAACCAAAAAAGGAAATAATTCCAAAGGGGAGAAAAATTCAGGGTCAAGATTTCAATCGGTAACAGGACTGGAGGCGAATTTAACGGATGAGGATTTAAGTAAGGTAAGTCACAGGGATTTGAAGAAAAAAGGGAAAGTCACAATTGATTCTCAAGAGAAAATTTCAACGGGTAAAAAACCTGGTTTTAATGGCTCTAAGAAAGCGAATGTGGGCCTGTTGGTGGGGAAACTCCTAATTGGACAGGCCTATGACCCAAAGATCCATAATTTTCAAAAGGACCATAATCAGGTTGGGCCCAAGACGGGTTTGGTCCCCCACACACATTCGGCTGCTTCTCAGCAGGCCTCATTGGACTTTCAGCAGACCTCCAGTAGCTTTGATTTTAGACAGCAGAAAGCGGCCCAAGCTTCGAATGAGGCTGTTACAGGTTTTTCGAAGACTGCGAGTGCCACGCATGTTTCTTGCCATAATATTGGAGAAAATAATCAGCCCCTAAATTCAGATATTTCTGAATCCTCTTGTCCTTTAATTTCAAATTCACAGTTTGGTGGTGATGCAGAACACGCGAAGGTGGACACTTCTTCTTCAGTCCAAAAGCAAGCGCAACATGTAGTACACACTAACCCCACATTTGAGAAGAGTTCGTTTGTTAATGTAGAGGTAAAGGGAGGAGTTCTAGAAGCCAAAAATCATTCGGCAGTGGTATTCAAAAGGAGTAGCATTCTGGAGCCGATCAGCGAGGAGATAGAGGATAGTGTCTGCCCGTTTGAAATTAAATTTCCTAGAGAGGATTTGAAAAGACAAATTACCAATGCTAAAGTAACTAGCTCTAAAGAAGGGTGGAAACTCAATAAAATCCGAAAGGGTCCGGGTAATCGTTTCAAGAATTCTGAAAATACCCACGTTCACTTTGTTGATTCTATGAAGAGGGTAACAGAGCTTATTGCATCTGAAATTGATGGAGATTCTGCTAATGATTTTTCTCGAAAAAAAGGAGAGCGAGAGGAGTTTTCCTCTACCGGACACCATTGAGATAATTTTTTTTTTCTCTTTTAATTTTTATTATGATGAATATGTCTATTTTATCTTAGAATGTGCAGGGGTGTGCGTCTGATAAATTTTTGCAAGATTTTCGTGAGTATAATAATCAGTACAAGCTCGATAAAATTAGCCTTTTTGAGCCAAGAATTAGTGGGATTAAAGCTGACACAATTATTGCTAAGTTATGCTGGGATAAGTCGTATCGAGTTGAAACAGTGGGATTTTCTGAAGGTATCTGGATTGGTTGGAAGAATTCAATTGATTTGGAGGTGATCGGTAATTATCCTCAATTTATCCTGGCTTGTATTTGCTCCAAATTACATCCTCATCCGGTCCTTATTGCTTTTTTTTATGGGAGCCCTGATAAACAGAAAAGGAAAGTCACACAGTTCCAAGTGTGTCTGTTCCTTGGATAGCCATTGGAGATTTCAACTCCATCCTCTCTTTAGAAGATAAAAAAGGTAGTCATGTCAATGGCCGCAAATGTCAGTCCTTTGGTGAATTTATGGGCAAAGCTCTTTTACACGACCTAGGTTTTCAAGGTCCCCCATTCACGTGGCATCGTGGTAATCTTTCTTAAAGACTTGATAAGGCTGTGGGAAATGATGCTTGGATGGAAGCCTTCCCTAATTGTTTAATTACCCACCTTCTCAAAATCAAATCTGACCATCGGCCTTTGCTACTGAAGCTTCGCTATGATGGTAGTGGTGCTCCTAATAGATTCTTCCAGTTTTAGCTGGTTGGTTGCATCACCATAATTTTTCTGAATTTGTTAAGAATAATTGGAGCTTCAATGGTAATATGACAAGTGCAGTTGAGGAATTTACAGATAAACTCAAAGAATGGAACAAATGTGTTTATGGTCAAATAAGTCTACGGAAGAGGCAGTTAATGCACAAAGCTTGCTAAAATACAATATGTTTTGGATCTCTCGGGGTCTAATTCTCTTTTTCAGCAGGAAGTGATTGTTCATGATAAGCTAGAAAATATTCTTCATCATGAGGAGATGCTCTGGAAGCAAAATTCTAAATGTAAGTGGCTAAACTTGGGAGATCTCAATACTAGCTACTTTCACAGACGTATGGTTTTGAGAAGGAATTTTAATAAAATCACCGCTTTGTGTAATACTGATGGAGAATGGATTTTTGACCCTGAGGTTCTTAAGACGAAAATGGTTAATAGAATGGATTTTTGACCCTGAGGTTCTTAAGACGAAAATGGTTAACTTTTTCCAGAATTTTTATGGGGAGAATCCATGTCCGTTAGGGTTTCTACCTCCTAATGCTTTCCCAAGGCTTAGTACTGAAGATGTTGATCTACTAGGGAGAGGTGTTACGAATGAGGAAATTAGGGCTGCCCTTTTTGATATGGCAACCTTGAAAGCCCCGGGTAGTGATGGGTTTCAAGTGGCTTTCTTTCAAAACCAATGGGATAATATAATGTGAGCTATTTGTGAGTGGGTTAAGAAGTTTTTTGAGGGAGGAACAATTGAACCAGCGTTTAATAACACTCTCATTGTGTTAATACCTAAAGTTTCGAACCCGAAAAACTTCTCGTAGTTTCATCCTATTAGTCTCTGCTCAGTGTTATATAAGCTAGTCATGAAGGTCATTGCAAATAGATTCAAAAGTATCTTCTCGAAGATCATTGGACAAGAACAAACAGGTCTCATTGTAGGGAGAAGCATTATTGATAATGTCATCATTGCCCAGAAAGTGTTACATGTAATGAGATCCAAGAAAAAGCTTTAGTGGATGGCCATCAAGATTGATTTGGAGAAAGCGTACGATAGAGTCAGATAGGATTTCATAGAAGCTTCTCTTAATGTAGCAGGTATTCCTCATTTTCTGGTTAAAGTTATTATGAATGCTATTTCGTCTTCCTCTATGCAGGTTTTATGGAATGGTGTTCCAACTCAAAAGTTTAGACCGATTAGAGGTATTCGGCAAGGATGTCATTTATCACCATATCGTTTTGTTCTTTATATGGAATGGTTGGGTCATAAATTTCACGCGGGTATTTCCTCAAGGGAGTGGCGTCCCATTCGACTATCTCGCATAGGACTGAATCTTTCACATTTGTTTTTTGCAGACGATTTAGTTATTTTTAGTAGAACATATTTGACTTATAATGGAATACTCGAGAATTTTTTGAGTAATTTTTGTGAGCTATTAGGTCATAAGGTCAATGTCAGGAAAACAAATGTTTTCTTCTCCATGGTGTTAACGAGTCCTTAAGGAGTGAAATCAATGACATGTTTGGCTTTCAAAAAGTTAATGATTTGGGTCACTATATCGGGGTTCCATTATTTCATAAAAAGGTCACCAATGATATTCTTAATTTTTTAGTGGAAAGAGTTCGTAGTTGGCTTGCTAGTTGGGATGTGAAATAGCTTTCTTTTGCTGGAAGGGTTACCTTAGCACATTCTGTTCTTCTGGCTATCCCGAGTTATCTCATGCAGTCAACTCTTATCCCTAAGGGAATTTGCGACTCTATCGAAGAATTAGCTAGACAGTTCATTGGGGGGCTGCGGAGTGGAGAAGAAAATTGGATTTAGTAGGGTGGAATAACATTTGTCAGCCTAAGTTGCATGGAGGCCTTGGATTTCGACGTTTGGAGGATCAAAACAAAGCTTTCATGATGAAATATGGTTATACTCTTATTACTAAGATTGAAGCTTTATGGGTTCAAGTTCTTAGAGCTAAGTATGGCTTTCATAAGGCATTGCCAGATTCTATCATGCGAAATAGGTGTTCTTATATATGGAAAGTAGTTGCTAAAGCTTGGCCTTTGTTGTGCAATAACATAATTTGGTCTATCAGTAATGGGAGGACTGTCCGTTGTTAGGAGGATAATTAGGTTCCAAATGTTGGACCCCTTAATCAGTACGTATCGGGTCAAGGTAACATTGTTACTCAGAGTAAAGTTAATGAGATGGTTATGGATAATGGTGATTGGAACCTTGATCTTTTTAGATTGTGGTTGCTAGAAGAAGTGGTCATTCGAATCGCATTCCTCCTCCTTTAGACTCAACTGGGCCTGATATTCTTTCTTGGTCTAGAACAACAACTGGTGTTTTTCTATGAAAAGTGCTTACTTTATGCTTAAGGAGGAGTCTTGGAATCCGAAGGATGTGAACTAGAGTATTGTATGGAAAATTCCAGGGCCCCAACGAGTAAAACAGTTTATCTGGTTGGTTCTTAAGCAGTGTCTTTAAACTAATTTGAGTAGAGAGGTATTGTGCTTCGCGTCATCTCTGTGGCCATTCAACGAAAGATATTCTTCATGCTCTTAGGGATTGCTCTTATGCTCAGGAAATTTGGAAACAAGTCATCCCTTCCAATCATTTCGATAGCTTCTTCGCTGGTAATATTTCAGAGTGGTTGTTTTTGAATTTGCATTTTCATCCTTTCGTTAGTACAAGTAACTCGACTTGGACTTGCCTCTTTGGGATTCTCCTTTGGTGCATTTGGAAGAACCGAAATTTGATCATTTTCTCCTAAGGACATTATCAGTGCCTCTTATAGTTGGGCGAATCATTTCTCCTCTATTCAGAATACAACGTTGGAATGCCACCCAAATCAGTCATCTATTCATCAGAATTTAGGTATATGTTTCTACCTTAATACTGACAGTGCTGTTCACTCTTGTCTGGTTTCTCTGCCGCAGGTGGAGTAATACATTATGGTAAAGGACAGTGGCCCAAAAAGCTCTCTAATAAGGAGGATTCAACAATTTCTAGCCTTTGAAGAGAAGTGGTCCTTAAACTATGTTCTAAGAGAATCTAATCAGGTAGCAGATGCTCTGACAAAAATGGCTTTAACGAGGACCGAAACATTGCACATGTTTGAAGAGCCCCCATGGAGATTAAAGGGATATTGAAGGAAGACTGTAATTTCAAAAATATGACTAAGAATCAATCTATGTAATTCTTTGTTTTTATTTACAAAAAAAAAAGTACACTACACCAAATACTCACCCTTAAAAAAAAAGTATTTTAATCCTTGTAGTTTGCAAATAATTTTGGATAATAGTTAAATGTTTTTATTAGTCTTTGTTTTGTAGTTATTTTAGTCCTTAAACATTTTAAATTTTAAATTTCAACCCTCACTAAGCAATAAATATTAAATTCATTAAGTTTCTACTATTTTCAAAATATGATGTAGCAAATATATTATTATATATATAATGCCATCTCAAATTGTTATTTCCACATTACTCACTAAAAATTTAGTTAATGGAATAATTATTATCATTTGCATCAAGATTAAAATTTCAAAATTCAAACTTTAATTTAGAATGATCCAAACTAAATCTACAATTATGCAACTAGTACAAGACTAGTAATTAAATGTAATCAATAAGTTTAAATGCTTAAATTTTGGGTCAAGACTAGAATTTCAAATTTCAAAAAGTACAAAGCTAAAATTGATCAAATTAAAATATGTGGACTAAATCCATAACTTTCATAAAGTACAAGGACTAATAGCAAAATTTAACATTTGAAAAGCGTTTGAATAATTACATCATCATCATCATCATTATCATCATAATAATATAATAATATAAGAGAACAACTCCATTAAGAATCATGGAAAAGGCATCACAATCCCAAACTCAAACCAAAAATCACAAAGCTGAAAGCTGTACAAATGCAAATATGTTTTGAGAGAAAAGAATGAACCAATGAATGACAAATATCTGCCCTAAATGGGAATCAAGAATGAGGGTCTATGTTATTTGACAAATTTGTTAGTTCTTTTATTCTTTATCAACAGTCTAATATATACTTTATATATATATAACTAAGAAGCTCCTAATAATCCTGATCCAAACTCCTCCTTATCCATTGTTGTTTGTAGATGTAACTGAGATTTTTGAGATGATTCAAAGCAGGTTGATGAATATAAACTGGCAATAAAAAAACGATCCTCTGGAATTCGTGCTGAGTGCAGCTCAAATCACATAACTGTAATTCATAGAATTTATATATTAGTCTTCTGCAAGTTGTTAAATCCTAGGGAAAAGATATTCTCAAGTTGCATTACCATAATATGCTTGCACCATCATCAAGTATTTAACATTTTTGCAGTCATTTAGTTTCCTCAAAATTTCCAGATTTGACACATTTTGTTAGCATGTCTTGCAAAGTGTAATTGTGTCAACACGTTTAAAGCATACCACTGTCAAACACGTCGGCATATACCAGAGAATTGGTTTTAACAAAGGTGCATATTCAGAAATATGAAACTAAGATACATAAAGATATTAAGAACCATTCATGAAATTCCCCTATATGTTATTGAAACTATCAACATACAAAATAAAACAGAAACATGCAATGGCAATACCTTATTCATGGAGTATAGACAGCAGGTTTCATCCAGTCAATATCTTGAATGTTAGTCATTAACTCATATTAGAAGTCCTGTAGGAGTAGTCAACAGTGAAAATAAGTCTAGCAATGAAAGAGAATTTAAGGCCTTAGTTCACTGCAGACATGCATGGAGCCGCAGGATTCTTGTCCCGAATTGAATCAAATCCCAGATGAAAGTACTTGTACTATTTACCTGTAATCCACATCTATAGCTTGGTTTACTGCCATTTTTTTGACATCCAAAGGTCGCTTGCTAGAGGCTTTGGCATCTACATAATCCTGTTTACCATCCCCCTGCAACATCAAAACAAGCAAGGAACATGAATGGGGAAATCCGTGTTTTCTTCAAGTGATCGGAAAACCGCACCGCAAGACATGGGAAGCCAACTTACACAAATGTCAGGTTGCAGCCACCCAGGGATGCTTCTTGAAACAAGGGTGATATACAACTCCATCGCTGCTTCTGGACTCATGTTACCAAGTTTTTTCCAGGCATTCCTGTAATGAAGAAAAATCAGTTTCTTCAATCATATGGAACACGATTAACAAAGGTAACAAAAGGGAAGGATCTAAGTTGAACCAACAAAGCAATTGGGAATTCAATATATTTTTTGCCCTACTTGTTCATATGGTTTTATTCTTTACATTTTCACTCTTCATCAAGTCAATTCCATTCATCATTCTTCATGAAATTTCTATCTATCAAGTTCTTAAACAGATACAGAAAGCACATTATTACACACAAATTAGATAGGGTTTTCTATTCCAAATTCAAAAGGAAGTAGAAAAATTAAAAATCCAAATTCAGAGGGGGGAATTTTACCACTTTGCACGAGCAGATAACTTGAATGGCATCGGCTGAGGCTCGTGGCAAGGCCCTTGAGTGGCAATCTTGTGAAGTCCATACAATTGCATCTTTAAATCATTGCCAAGTTTCAAAACTTGATCAGCATTACTTTTTTGCACCAAAAAACTCACCGCTGCACCAAAATCTTTCTCCAATTCGGTTCGTTCAATACCCTCCCAATCATCATCATCAGATGATGATGATGACCCCTCCAAGAAGAAACCTCCTCCATTCTCTTTATCACACACCAAATCCTCAATCCCTTCTTCATCCTCTTTAGCTAGTTCAATCTCAGTGGTTTCACTAACAAAATTCTCTTCAGATGAACTAATTCCTTCAACAGTTCCCTCTGTTTCTCTAATTAATTCTTCACCACCATTCGAAGACTCTTCCTGGGTACCAATTTCTTCCACGGATTCACATAAAGCATCAACTTCTTCAAATTCATGTTTTTCTGATTCAGTTTTGACTTCCGCATATAATCTCGACACGATCTCTAGATGTTGATCAATGATAGACGAAAAGGAAAGAAGCTTAGCCAGAAGGAAGGAAATAACAAAAGAAAAAGAAATAGTAAACATGAATTCAAGAAAAATTTCCATGGTTACCCAAAGAAAGAAAAACAAGAGAAGAGAAGGGATTGGTGGAAGTGGGAAGTTGAGAAGGAGAGCAAAGTATACATAGTGATATTATAAGGCAAAAGTGTCGGTCCATGGACTTTTGTAGGGGAAGAGTCTGAAGTTTAAAGAGGGAAAGCTAATTAGAAAAGGACTGTTCCGCTAATTGCGGTGTATGTGAAATAGTATATGTGGTTAAGGTATCCAATTATCTATCACTACCGAATATTTAGGTCTAATTTTGCCCCTACTCTCTTTACTCTTCAAGCTTTTGCAATTTAATTCCTCTACGTTTTCTGTTTCTACTAGGAATTTAGGGCTTATTTAATAATAACTGTTAGAATATTTTTAAATCTCAGTTGGCTATATGTTTTAAACCAATACCTTAAATATTAAACGTTAGGTATTAAAATTTAGCAAATATTTATTAATAATGTTAATGAAATTTTCAAATCAGATAAGTAATAGATTAAATTTAAGAAAATAAAAGCACGGGATTAAATCTTAAAATTTTAAAAAGTACAAGGACTTGGAGCTATGATTAAACTGAATATTTATTTTCTTTTTTTACTTTGATATTGTAGAGTCATATTAAAAATAAAATTACCGATTGAGTCTTAATTCGATTGGTATCGACATAATTATTGTACAAGAGAATGTAAATTCGAGTACACTAAATCACATTATCTTTCTATTTAATTTAAGAGTTGAGGAGTAGTTATGATAAGAGCCTTTCAAACATATATTAAAATATTTAAAATTATTTAATAGTAGATTTTCTAAGATTATAATTAAATAAAATATTTTTACTATTTGAATAATGACCAGACTCCGATTATAAAGTTTAATTGACAACAATCATGAGAGTTTGAAGTAGGGCGGAGTAAAAACATTAAAAAAATGAAAATTTATTTGAAAGGTAGTGTTTTGATTTTTTATTTCTTTTTTCATTTTCTTAAGATTCGCTTCGTTTTAAAAAAATGAAATTGGATTCGATGTGAGTTTTATACGTTAAAAATTATAATAATTTGAATTTAATTGAATTTTTATATGTTTTTATTTCAATTTTGATTTTTTATAATATAAAATAAATATTCAACTTCTAATTTAATAAATGATTTCTATAAAATTACATTTTTTTAAAAAATTGTTTAAAAATTGATAAATTGACCGGAACTATAGCAATAAAATTGAATTCAAGTTAATTTGGTTATCTATGACATTCAATTCTATTTAATCGGATTGTTTTTTTGAATTATAAATAACAAGATAAAGCCCTAGCAACCAACGCGACTCGAATCAAAGCTACACCTGGAGTAGTGAACATTCTTAACTATCAAGTCACTACATAAGGTTTATTTAATCGGATTTTTTAAATCAAACCAAAATTTGAAAAACTCTTAATCACATTAGGAAAAAAGAAAAAGAAAAAATTTGCTTCATACACAATATTTCTTTTATTATTCTTCTCCTTCTCTTTCTTCTTTCTGGGTAATGTTGATTTGATTTTATTGATTCTATGTATAAATTCAATGTTGCGAGCTAATTCAAAATGAAAAGATAATTGAATGGTTAGTCTCTTCCCAATTATAAATAAGAGGATGATGCGCTTTATCTCACTTGAATCCATGTCCTTTTATATTGGTAATAACGCTCATTCCAATCGAGCTAATTAATCTAGAATTGCTCCAAGCCCTCCAACATTGCAATAAGTTTAAAATACATCAATTTATTTTATATTAAATACGTATAATTATTTGTGTATATAATATATAAATTTAAAATGGTGTCATATTAATAATTGTGTTAATAGTTTATGAAAATTAAATCAAATCAAATTTAATGTATAAAATTATACAAAATCAAAATTCATATATAATATTACTCATTAAGCCAAAAATTAAGTGTAGCTTTGAGATTTTTCCCAAAGCTGATTCAAAGACGTGCTTAAGCACGCTTAAGCCCACATTCTTCTAGTTGTTACAATAGCAACAATCTCGATTGACAATAGTGTTTTTAATGTTAAAACTTATTGTTATTTACAATTATTCATTTCAAAATTAAATGTATAAATGGTTCAATGGCAAGGTTAAATATCTAATATGCTTTAAGATATTAGGCTTGAGTAATCCTATGTAAATGTGTGGGTTTTTTTTATAGATTTATTTTAGTTACTTAGAATTAAATTAGTTGTTAGGTTAGTTGTTCTATTCAATACTTATAATGATTAATCCTATTAGAATTAGTGTAACTTTTAAAAAAAATTAATTGTACTAAACATCCTTAAATTATGACATTTATTTTAAATTGGTCCTCAAACGTTAATTTGTTTTAGTTGTATCCCGAAACTATCGACCTTATACTAATAAGGTCCTTATATTATTAAAATCGTTAAATAACGCGTCAAATCTTACATATTTAAAAAAAAGGTAAAACATTATTACATAACTTTAAAAAATTAAAACTAAAATTGAAAAAAAAAGTGAACAATAAAGCTTTTGAAAAGCTTCTAAAATCTCAAAACCAATATTTCTACAATACCCTTTTCTTCAATCTTCATTTTAAACCATGTCAGATAATATTTAACATCTTATTTAATGGTTAAATTAATTATTTTAACGAGGACTTTATTGTATAACCTTAATAATTTTAAGAATCAATTTAAAATAAAAATTATAGTTTAAGGATTTATTGTGTAATTAACTCCTTAAAGAAAATATATAAGATAATTCGCCTATAATGCAAAGAAAGGCCAAATGATTTAACCAATCATAAACTCCCATATTTATCCTTTTAAGGGTCTGTTTGATTGGCTGTAAAATGTTTTCCGTAAAATGAATTCTGGAAAATATTTTACTTTTCTGTAAAATGACTTACTGGAAAATATTTTCTGGTGTTTGATTGAATCTGTGTAAAATATTTTCTGCTGTTTGACAGATTTCCTGAAAATATTTTCCGGAAAAGTTGTTTTTTACATATATTAATATATATTAATAAATTTTTATATTTTAAATTGTTTTTACATATATTGCAATGATTTATTTATAATAATACTCAATAATAAGCTACAATATTGATCGTTATAAATTGAAAAAATATTATCCATAATGAGTACTAGTAAGAATATTGAATAATTATAAATTGCTTCGAAACCATAATGAGTACTAGAAATAATATTATCCAAATACATAATTAGTAGTACACCACATAGTAACAACATTGTCGAAGTGCATAATATTACACCACATAAAAGTATCAATATCTTCAACGCTGAGAAAATTTTTGAAGCCAAATTTTTCTATGCTTCTTACTTTTAACTAAAAACATTTTGGCCTCTGATTCATGACTCCCTAGATAATCACACACAGAACACAAGAAGTCATCATCAAATCCTTCTTCCTCCATCGACATCACTTGTTCATAAAGCTGTGCTGTATTGTCGGCAGTAAATTGTTTCAAAGCATTAGCAATTTCGCCAAGTTGCTCACCCACAAATTTAATTTGTTCATCAACGAGACTTTCTTGACCACTTTTTCTTTACGTTTGGATGTGCCAGATGAAGATACATTTGTTCTTACCTCTTCAGCCTCTTCATTGTCGCAGTCTACAGGCATTGAATCTTCATTATCATCATCCAAATCTATGTCAGCAAATGTTCTGGCAAAACTCCCTGTTGCCATATCTTTGCCAACAACCACAGCCATTTCATCATAATGATCAATGCTTTTATTCAAAAATGGTTCATACTTCTTGTGTGCCTGTTGGATATTATACACAATTAGAATAACAAGTAAAAAACAATTGAAATATACTTAACATATATATACATATATTACCATCACTGTTGCATCGTATGTCGCTCTATCACATGTGATCATTTTCATGTTATCATCCCATCCAAAACCACTTTCACCTCGAATTTTGCATATAATCTGCCACTGGTTTTTTACTGTCCTCAAATGATTTTCCACGTGCTTTGTATCGCATTGGACTTGGAATCTAGAAGAAATGGCGTCGGCAACTCGATTAATAGAAACTGATTTGAAAGTATTAGAAGGCTTATTTCCTTTTCGAGCCTCCTCTGCTAGAATTTCAAGGAAAACATGTTCCATCGGTTTTGTCCACCTGAATTGCTTGGAGATCCCTTCTTTGTTGCCCTTACCCATTCTACATTAAATAATTGTCATTATCAATAATTTCAATATCCAACAAGCTTAAAACATAATAATCAATTCAATATCCAACAATGTTAAAACATAATCAATATCTAACCAATTCAAGACATATATCAAAATCCAACAATCTAAAATCTGACAATGTTATTATCCAACCAACATTTACAAAAAAAAAAAACATCAGTCTAAAACATACATAACATAGAAATAATAACCCTAAGCCTAAATCTACCTAATATTTCTAGCCATGTAATCAGTCCACATAGTTTCTGCAATCTCATCTCTCTTAGCAGACCATTCTCTTGCTTCTTGTCTTTCTTCTCGCTCCGTGAGAGTTTGTATTATCGAATCAAACTCAGACTCCTCGTATAATCCTTGATTAAGTAAATCACTAGGATCAACTCCCATTATATGATTATGAATGATACAACAAGCCAAAACTATATCTACTTGAGTTTGAAAATTCCAAAATGGTTCAGCATCTAATACACGAAACCGTTTCTTTAAAATCCCAAAAACACGTTCAACAGTGATCCGTAATGATGAATGTCGAAGATTAAAGGGTTCCTTTGCATTTTCAGGCCCTTCAGCACCAAACTCTTTTAAATGATATCGGACACCACGATATGGGGTAATACATCCAATTCGGATGCCATATCCAGCATCAGCAAGATAATATTTACCTACAATTTTACAATACGTAATTAATACTGATAAACTATGAGCTTATTGGAACTATTTGTGATAAATATTACCTTCTGGAATTCTTAATCCTCTTGGGCGTGAAAGTGCATCACTTAAGATACGAGAATCATGTGCACTACCTTCCCAACCAGCTAGAACATAGGCAAATTTCAAATCAAATGTAATGGCAGCCAATACATTTTGTGTCGTCCCCCCTTTACGGCTACGAAATCTTCCTTCAATGCTAAGTGGAACGGATGCACGAATATGAGTTCCATCTAATGCTCCAATACAATCTTTAAAATAAGGATAAAACCTTGGATTGTTTCTAATTTCACTAGGAGTTTACTCATCAGGTAATCTAATAACTAGTCTATACAATTTCAAAATAGCTCTCAATACAACCCTAAAGTAATGGTGAACTGTCTGAATTGATCTATAATATCTAGATCCAATCACTCGAAACCTTACATTATGACCAATTATATGTAAAAATATAACTACTTGCTCCCTAATATCGACAGATTTAGACGATTGTAACAAATTATTCGTACTAAGAATATCACATAAATTAAAAAAGGCGATCGGTCTCATCCTTATTATATCAATGCAATGCTGGTCACCACTATATAAAATACTATTAATATAGTTTTCTCTTTCATAATCTCGATTCTCACGAGGGCGAGAAGCAATTTTCTTCCTAGTTTCTAATTTTTTAATCCAAAGAGCCCCAAAAGCTAAAACTGAAGCCACAACTCCGGCAATTGCCATTTGATTTTGATTACGATCCATCTACACAAAATAATGCCACACAAATATATGATCACTACTACAAAAGATGCAAGATTTTCATAAGATCACATAAAGTTACCATGAGTAAAAAAGTGCATACATACATATCAAGCTAATTGTAATTGCCCAATAATAATTTTTTTAAAGTAGCACTTAAATATTGATCATAGTTAATACAATACTTCAATTGGTGCAAGAATTTTAAATATATTGATCATGTATTAAAGTTACCATGACTTAAAATATCTTTCATGTATTTGTTATATATTGATCATAGTTAATAATATGTTTTTATAAAGTTATTAAAATATATTGATCATGATTTTATAAAGTTAAGATCACTTAAAATATATTGCTCAAAAGCTATAAATGTTGATGCCTCTTTTTTTAAAATATAAAAGAGTTTTAAATACTTCAATTGCTATCAAGTGTGTTTTCTTTTTTTATTTCAATATAAACAAAAAAAAATTGACAATGTTATAAATTTTTTTATTTCTATTTTTTATAATTTTTTAAATTATAAATTGATTACTTTTTATAAAAAATAAATAATGTTTAAGTGCACTGCTACAATTACTATATATACAGTTAAAATTTCGGAC
This sequence comes from Gossypium hirsutum, assembly GCF_007990345.1. Lineage (NCBI taxonomy): Eukaryota > Viridiplantae > Streptophyta > Magnoliopsida > Malvales > Malvaceae > Gossypium > Gossypium hirsutum. The sequence continues at coordinate 29,466,759 of NC_053435.1, read as the reverse complement.
ATAATTAACAAAAATATCAGTCTTATCATAAATATAACAGCTCATCACTGCCATTTCCCAACAAATTACAGAAAAAATGTAAATCAATAATAAACCATACCCAAGCACATCCAACAACCATTTAATTCACTTGAACCGAATTATAACAACCACAAATGCTTATTAGAAGGCTTATCATAAATCAAGCACACCACAAACCTCTTATGAAAAAATCGACCAAGGCCACCAACACGAGTACGAATGCTGAGGTAGAGGCTAGGATAGCAAGAACTATACAGATGGAGGTCAAGCATACAAAGAAATTAGAACCGTTAGGAGCAATAAAAAATAGAAGCTAAGACAACATCAGTCTTGCCATCATCAATAAACATAATCAAAATCCAAATCAATAAACATACAAAAATTGGGTCATCTTCAACAGTTTATTTTAACACAATTACATCCAACTTGTATAAATTAAAGACAACATCACATGTTTTTATCTTTTCACTTCTATAATAATTAAATTTATATCGGTATTAATTAAAAACTCCAACATTTCATCCATAATTCCTGATATAATATTAACAATAATCATCCTGAACAACTCTCATTACCATATTAACAATAATCTGTAGAATTATGAGCTAAAAACATGTGAACTTCGCTCGTGTGAATGGAAGTAAAAAGAAAAATAATTATTCATAATTTATGATTAGTTTCTTTAAAAAGAATTAACTTATTTTTAAAGGAAATTATTATATAAAATATCCAAAAGCCGTAAGCAGTATCTACATATAATTCAAACTGATTTTTACTGTCAAAACATACTAACCCTAAATAATGAGTTCAAAGTTTAATTAACAAAACCCTTGCTAATTGATTCAGTCATTCCATGCCAATGTATTAGTGTTTGAAAGAGATGGAGACAGTTGCCACAAACAGATGTGAACTTCATTTATGCAATTTAGGATTGGGATGGAAATTAGTGGGCAAGGCCTTCTGGTGTAACCTACCAAACAAACGAATGTGCCCTAAATTTTCCCAAAATGAGAATCTATACAAATTTGATGTGGTTGTGGTTGTAGGGTTGGATTTTTTACTTGGCCAAACCAGAATGCAACCTATCAACTTGTTAAAGCAAACCAACAGTTGATTGAACCTTAGGACGGTAGCGAAAGGAACCTTCTAGCTAACCGGGTCAATTCAAACTCACAACATACTCCATGGAATTAAGAATCCAGCGTAATTGGTTTTCTCCAGCGGCTCTTTTTTCTATATTTTTTAAGATGGCCCTGCTACGTCTGCCCATTACAGAGCAGGCCTGACTCTCGTGAGCAGGTCCGCTGGAATTGAAAACCCTTTCTTCCGCCCTCGCCACTTCTTTCGCTGACCCTATCCACCCCCTTTTCAGAATACCAGATCAAGAGATGAATTAGCGGATCACAGGGCTAAGTCGAAGCATGCCTGAACCTTCTTTAGTTTAGTAGTGAGCCGTACCGAGCAGCTCCTAGCAAGGGCTTCAAGATCATAGTAATGCCTGCTAAAATTTTCCTTGGGTACGAATATCATGTTCAAAGCTGGTTTCTCTAGACACCATGGAAAATATCACTGACGAGCTCAAAAAGTTTAAATTGTCAGTTTCATCCTCTTTATGAGCCTGAGATCATAATCATATGGGTCAACAATTCTCATTTCTTAGTTACAGAAAGCCCTTCTCAAGGAAGTAAGCCAAAAGCCACTCATCTGAGCCAGCGGATTCTCATTCTGCTGTGCCGGTGCGCAAAGCAAGCACGCTTAGACTGCGATGTACCTTATTCTGGCTAACAGCTTAATTTGTGCTAACAGGACCAGGACATCCCTTTCTGGGCATATTCCTTCGACTTTTGATGAAAAAAAAACAACCTATTTTCCCACAACTTATTCTGGAATAACCTATTCTTAACAATTTATGGCATCGGATCGGCTAAGTATCTTGATTCGTCTAGGTCCTGCCTTGGTCTCTAAGCTTAAGCCTTGCTAACGGTTTTCAACCTTTATACCTCACTCAGGGCATAGCTCGAATCTAAAAAAGTTTTCTAAAGTGTTCAAAGATCGTCTGTGAACAAATCGGCTCTTGCAAGAGAAGACAGATCCATAGGCAGCAAAAGAAGACTTTCGCTAAACAACAGACAGCTTCACAAGAGAAAGGAAAAGGAGTCGATTCCTTATTCTATTATGGGTAACGAAAGTTGGAGTAGCAGGATTCGCATATATACCAGTGTATGTGAGAGTTTAACTACACATGCAGTTCAAAAAACCAAATAAAACCATTTTCGACAGAATATTTCCCACAGAAATAGAAACAGAAACAAAAACAGAAAATACAAACCCAGCATGTCTTACCTGAAATTTCCCACAGATCTGACGGAAATGGTGGTCGGAGAGAATGTATTGTGGGGGAAAATCAGTCGACAGATCTTGTGGGGGTTTGGAAATGGAAGGAAATGAAGGAATGAAGGTTTTAGAAGGCTGGAGAGAATATGGAAAATGTCTTACCGAAATGAAGGGTGTAAGACATTTTCCCCAATTTTGTAATAGTTTTTCCCGTGTCTTGGAATTGGTTTTACAAAAGGAAAATATTTTCCTGCTATCAAACACTGGAAAATGTGTAAAACCAATTCCGGAATTGGTTTTCCCCTATCAAACACAGCCTAAATGTTACCTTCGCATTTGTGTCGGTGGTGCATGCTTTCTTGCTTAACTAATTCTCGGCGGGACTGTTGCGTTGGTTTGAGGGCCACCTTCAGTTTATCAAAGGTGACAACATCAACAAAATAAGAAATAAAATAACTATCGGTTCTGGTGTAAATTAGAGTTATGTGCCCTTTTTTTTTTAATTTGAATTTTAGATTTTTTTTAAATTTAGAGAAATAGATATTTTTGAAAAGAGAGTGTTAAAGCGCGTTCAATTGGGCGCATTTTTCTGCCAACTATGCAGTAGATCTATTCATTGGTCAAGTTACCCCTTAGGTCTGCTTGAAATTTGGAAGGGTTTAGGTAAAAGTATTAGGTCTAAAAAATGAACGTAAGCAAAAAAATTAGGTCTATTTAAAGTGTGGGTCGGGTTCGGGCTTGAACCTTCAAAGCTTGAGCTTGGCCCAGTTCGACCTATTTTTAAGTTTATAATATTTTATGTTATGTTATTTTTATATATTATGTAATTTAGAACACATTAAAAAAATAAACTTGTACTAAATATATAATAATACTATAATGTAAACATTAAAATAATGTTAAGATGACTATATAAAAAATATATAAATTTATTAAATATTAAAATAAAATAAAATGAATATTTTTAAAACAAATTTTAAAAAAAATATGGAACGGCCTAAAATGGGACTGGGTTAATTTTTTGCAAATATGGGTGGGTTTGAACAAAATTTTAGGTCCATATTTCAGGTCGGTCCAAGTTTGGGTAAGCGTAAAGTATGTTAATATCATGCTTCGGCCCGACCCGACCCATGAACATCTCTACTATGCAGGTCCTTCAACGATCATTTTTCCAATGGCTTTTTGAATGTTGCAAAATGGTAAAAATTGTAAAGGGCAAACAATAAATTTTTTCCTATAAATATCAAGTCACTTTTCATTTTTTTCACTCAAATCCAACTATTTCTATTCTCTCTAAACTCTCAATTCTTTCAACTCTCTCAATTTTCTCAAGTTTTGTTCGAAATTGTCAAATACATTTATTTCAAAATACTATAGTTTTATTTAATTATTTCATATATTCATATCGATTACATTTTCACGAATGACAAGCTCTCTGATTCGTTTTGATGACAAGAACATTTTTGTGGTTAAAGTGATAACGGTAAGGAGAAATTTTAAATTTCGTTATTTTCAGTTAAATTAAATTAAATTTTTTTATTTTTTAAATATTTTATTTTCTCGATATAAATAGGCGGATGATCGTGTTTTGGAAGAGTTCATACATAATTTTTCAAAAATCCCAAACATCGAAATTCGTGGCTATCTGCAAGACAAAGGATTCTTACATGCGTCTTTTATGCTTAAGGGTTGCAAATTGGATACACTTGTCAGCGCATTGGTGGAAAGATGGAAATCCCAGACACATACATTCCATCTTCCATGCGGTGGGTATACAATCACACTCGAGGACGTAGCTTTACAACTCGGTTTACCGGTGGATGGGTCAGTCGTTACGGGGTCAACTGTCGTTCCTAGTAAAAAGAACCTTTGCGAGGTATTTTGGGGGAAGTTTTCAAACAAGTATCAAAGTGGCTAGATAGATATGAAGTGGTTGGAAAATAATTTCAAAGAAATTTCTAAGGACGCGTTTGACGTCGTCAAAGAGCAATACATCCGAGCATTCATCCTAAGGTGAATTGGGAACATTCTAATGCTTGAGAAATCTCAAAATTTGGTATACATAAGGTCGTTACTACACCAAATCGACTTTAAAGAATGCGGACGACTGAGTTGGGGATTAGTTGTGTTAGCCATGCTATACCGAGAGTTGTGTCGAGTGATGAAACCGGATAAGATTTCAGTAGGTGGTTGCCTGTTCTTGTTGCAGTAATAGGCATGGTGGCAGCTACCATTTCTACATATCGAGTGAACGACCCTTATACGTTCCAATTAGTGACAAGGTAAAATTCATTTGATAATAATACGTAGTTAATATAGTAAATGTTGTTTATTTATTATATGTTTGAATTAACATATTGATTGAATATGTAGAACCATGGGCCGAGTTATGTGAGACTACCAGAACAGCTCGAAGATATCTGGCTACTGTTAGATCAACATTTAAAAGCCGAGGTTAGTTATTGATTTTTTTCAAACATATAATAATTACACAATGATTTGAAATTTAAAATTTTGTACATAACAAAATTTATAATTGTGCACTACAGTTTGAATGGATGTCATACGCTGATCTAAATATTACAGAATGCGTCTCGCCCGAATTTTTGGCCATTCGGAGTATGTGGGATGCTAAGGTACCATTGATTGTTTACGCGACGGTGGAGATACACGAATTGAATTAAATGATGCGATAGTTCAAATAGAGGCAAAAAATTTCGTTGCCACCACGAAACATAGAAGCATTACACAAGCTTGATTTGCAGGGGAAAAATGACGAAAATTGGCGAGATTACCACAAGGAATGCATTGACATTTGGGATCGTAGGATGAAATTTTTACCCATTCTCGAACCCTTCTTCTCATCAGTCAAAACGACCTATTTGGAGCACATGCCTTGGTTTAGAGTCACCAGCAAGTTATATCTATTATCTGTAGAGGTGAGAAGTAGGCAACTTCATCAAAAGAGGCCACGACGATTACCCCAGCAATGTAGGTTCAAAAAAGGTGTCGCGATGGGTTCATCCTTGACTCCAACCTAACAAATGTCACCGATGTCTGCACTACATCCCAATTAGTTCCCTCCATTTGTTCTTGTTCATTTCACTAACCCCATGTTTTATTTACAGGCACCCTATTATGCACCACACTATGCATCACCGTAGCACCCTGCATCTATATAATACCCCAAACCCGTATCCGTCGTCGGGACAGGGTTACGGAGCATTACCAGAGTTTACAGAATAATTTCATGTAATTCATGTCATTTACTGTTCATATCTGAAACTAATCATATTGTCCCTTATATAGACCATCGAGGCCCAATTTAAACATTTGAATTAAATTGGGACTGAATCGGGAACTCAGAAAATTTTTTACAAAATTTTAAAAATTTTCCTAGATGCAGGGCACACACGTCCATGTGGTCAAGAGACACGCCCGTGTGACCATAAGACATGCTCGTGCTGCAGACCGTGTTCGACCTCGTGTAACTTTCTGACTTGTGCCACACGGACTACCACACACCCGTATGCTAGGCCGTGTGGTTAATTTAATTTTCATAAATTAGGTGCAGTTTTCACATGGCCAAGACACACGCCCGTATTCTGGACCGTATAAAACACGGCTGAGACACACGCTTGTGTCTCTGCCCGTGTGCCCAATTCTGAGCATTCTGTTTCTAAACTTTAGGATGCAGGGGACACACGGCCAATCCACATGCCCATGTGCCAGGCCGTGTGTCACACACGGTCAAGACACACGCCCATGTGTCTACCCGTGTGAACAAAATAAAGTAATTTCCTAGCTTTTTTTCTCACCCAAAATTTGCCAACAACCTACGCCAACACTTACTTACATATATCAACCAATTCCAAACATTAAACCAAGCAATCAACATTAACATGTATGATATAACATTACCTATATTCATATAGCTAAACTTACCTTTTTGGTAAGGCATATAATTTACCTTAATTTAATCTAACCGTACCATACATATATATTAACATGATATAACTTTGTAATAATATACCAAACCAAACATCACTAGCCATACCAATGGCTAGATTACAAACATCCATTTACAAGCCATCTTTTGGTCAAGTTAACCTATACATGTCATTATACCAAAATAAGTTTATTATTTATACCAAAACGAGTGATGATGCTCCGACTGATCTCCAACCTTTGCGAGCTCTTGAGCACTATAAAATAGAGAAAAATAAAACTTAGTAAGCATTTAATGCTTAGTAAGCTTGTATAACAAGAATTAAACTTATCAATTACATTCTTTCAAATAAGCATACAATAACATGATTCCCAACAAATTGGCAAAATTTTCCTAAACACATACACTCAACAATTATGTTAGTTAAGTAATTCATTTGTACATTAAATAGCATGGATGAGCTTATCATATTACAAATTTTCAGGAATTTCAGGAACATTTAAGATTTAATTCATTTAATCTCATAGATTCTCAATTCGGTAATTTATATGTTGAATCATTAAAATTTCGATGGATACTCAGGTAGTACACAAAAGGTGTACAAAACCACAATTTGTCAACTCATAATTAGGGGTACCCATTAGGGCACTTAATCAGGAAGCACACTCTCGAGCCATATATCAGGATGCTCAATTGAGCCATGTATCAGAACACTTATCCAGGCTAAACAGGAAACTCATAAGAGTTTTATTCAGGGAGCTCATAGAGCTTAACAGATAACTCTGAAGAGTTAATATTAGGGAGCACCAGATAAGGTAACAGGGAATTCAAGCAAGCCATATCAGGAAGCCCATAAGAGCTTATATCAGGACGCTCACACAGAGCTGCGGTAGTGCTCAATATATGCATAATCACTACCGATCAGGATGCTCGCAAGAGATATTTAACAGGATGCTCGAGAGGGCTTTTAACAGAATGCTCATCCGAGCTATAATGTCCGTAACATATGCAGGATCACATGTAATACAGGAAATCTCTTATATCCAACGAATTTATTTATTCAAATGGCACTTATCATTTATCAAGCATTATTGGACATGTATTAATTTTTTATATACATAATCATTACATAAATCTCATAGACAACATTAAATTCAAGTGTGTAAATGTATAAATTTAGTTATACAAACTTACCTTGATAATCATCCGTATAAGGAATTCTACTAATCCGAAACTTTTTCTTTTCCTTGATCTAGCTTCGAATTTGAGTTATCCGAATCTATATAAATGAATTTAATCATCAATTTATCATATTTCATATTCAATTGGATTCAATTTACACCCTAGGCAAAATTACCATTTTGCCCCTAAACTTTCCATAAATTCCAATTTCGCCCCTAGGCTCGGAAAATGAAATTCATGCAATTTAATCCTTATTCCAAGCCTAACCAAAATTTTCATATACAACACTTATATTTCACAAAATTCAAAATTGTTCCATGGGTTTTACCACTTTTCAATTTAGTCCCTAAATCATGATGTCATCAAAATTCTCTTTGTAAATGTTGTTTATCTATTAACAACCTTTCATTTTCTGCCATAAATTTCAAATTTTCAGCATATTCATCCATGGAAAATTTTCTATACTTTGATTCTTTTTCAAATTAATCCTCAAAATAGATAGATTAAACTATCTCGGTCTTAAAAATATAAAAATTACTAAAAACGGGACATAAAAACATACCTAATTAAGCTTGATTAGTTTCCTTTCTCTTTCTTACAGTTTCCATGCAATTTTTGGAGATGAAGATGATATTAAATGATATTATTTCTATTTAATTATTTATCATCCATTAATTTTTCAACTTTTCAATTTAGTCCTTGCCTTTTTCTAATTTTCCATGGATGATTCATCAAAAATATCTACTAATTTTTCTTTAATGTCTAATTACTATATAATGACCTTAATTTTTGAATCCCATAGCTATTTAATCCTTCTAGCTACTAGAATTCAACTTTTGCATTCTATGCAATTTGATCCTTCCCATAATTAAGAACATAATCGATAAAATTTTCTTATCAGAATTTTCATATAACAATTCTATCATAATACGAACCAAGCAATAATATTAAAATAAATTTTCTTTCTAGCTCGGATTTGTGGTCCCGAAACCACTATTCAAATTTCACTGAAAATGGGCTATTACAATCTACACCTTCTGCAAATACGTATTTCGAGGCACCTCCATCCCCAGCATACTATGCCCTGATGCCGATGCAAATGCAGACACCATTGTTGTTGCCAATGCTAGTATCAATGTCGACGTATTCGAGATTTGCAACACCGTACGATTATTCATTGATAGTGTCACAAGCACCCACCGCGTTGTTATTTTATTGAGGTAGGTCATCGATGCAACCACCTTCTCGTGGAGTGGACACACGATGGGAGGTTAGGACGACACTGCACTCAAGCATGTAGGAAAGCGATGGAGACGAAGATGAAGCCAATAGTGGAACTGAATATGAAGACCAATGTAGAGATGAAGATGAGTACGAGGGTCGAGGTAAAGATGAAGAAGATGAGTACAATGATCACGATCAAGAGGAGGAGTAAGTACCATAACTTGTACATAGAAATCCTACGCGCAACCGTCAGCCACCATTTTATGGCACACATTCAGCTCGAGGATGTCGATGATGTATTTTTCAATTACTTTATGTTATGTATATATAAATGACACCAATAAAAAAATGATGAATTTTTTTTCATATTTCTCTTGCAACTCATATTTGTCTTTGTTAAATTATAATGTAAATTATATGTTGTTTTCCATAGATAACATTTGACATGAAATATTTAACTTTGGATAGATACCTTTATGGACCTAGTGATTAATTAAGGTACAAAGACTAAATATGAAAAATGGCAAAAGTTCAATCGCTTGAGAAATTGTAATTGGTACTTGAAGTAGCGCTTAAAATAGCAACTTTTCCACTATATGAATGCTATTAGACGATGATAAATACAAATGAAATACAAAAAAAAAGAATGAACATATTTTGTACAAAAAAAAGCATTGTAATTAATTTTATATCGCAAAAAAAAATGTTAGCGACGTTGAGGCCTCAATGTATCCCTTAATATCGAACATGATGCCTTTGTATGCCCTGGATTTCTACAGTACCCTCATAACCTTTGTTGATTGTCTCTCTCTCGAATATCCATATTAGTATGTATCCAAGTGAAAGTCAGACGACCTTTCGGGACGCGGCACAAGTTTATGTTCGGGGCCAACTCGAATGGAGCGCTGGACACTAGCAACCACATACTTTCATCTGGGATGGGTCGGAATTCAGATATTCATACATTGTGCATGCCTTCTAGTTTTTACGCATCGTTAATATAAGACGTGTATCCCTCAATATGGAACATGTTGCCTTCGTATGCTCTGGGTTTCTACAGTACTTGAAAAACCTCTATTGATTGTCTCTTTCCTGAACATCCATTTTGGTGTGTATTTGAGTGAAAGTTGGATGACCTTTCGGGACACGATGCAAGTTCATATTCGGGGCTAACTTGAACTGGACGCTGGACACTAGCAGCCCAATACTCTCATCTGGGATAGGTGAGAATTTAGATATCTGTACATTGTGCATGCCTTCTAGTTTGTAGACATAGTTAATATAAGGTGTACTCAATTCGTACATTTGCACATGCGACAATTACATGTGCGCATGGGAATCGAAGTGCTTGGAATCTCCCAAAATCGCAAGTCTCTTCTAATAGGTCAACATGGTGTGATGCCCCTAATATGTCTTGGTCGGGACTAGCGTACTCCGTGACCCAAAATCTCAGGTTTGGACACAAGTGACACACTACATACATAGTGTTTGCTTTCTCAGCATTTTATCTAATTTCTTTCTTAACATCCTTGCACCAAACATGATTGCCCGTTATCTTTCTAGCATATGTCATAGCCCACTTTGGAAATACGGTAGCCATACGAAAGTATGCTTCTTTGAAAATCGAGGTTATTGGTAAATGACATGTCCCGTTCAGTACAAAATTGATGCATTCGGCTAGGTTCATTGTCATATGCCCTTACTACAGACCCCTGTCATACTATTGTGTCCATTATTCGAAGGGTCTGTTGGTGAGGTAGTCCAGACCAACGCTATTACAACCTAAAAATTTCCTAGTTATTCTTTGAAGTGCAAAAGTTAAAATCAAACTAGTGGCCTTGCCTCATCAGCAACAATGCCAACAACTTGACCGCCTCCGGACGTACTAACGTCTAGAGTGTGAATACTGTAGTAAAAGATATGAATATATGAGGTGATATCCACAAGTATACGGGTCCAGTTGTAATATAATTACACCAGATTAGGTGAGTACTTCGAGGATCGTACCCAAGGGAGGCAAGTGCTAGATCAATTTTAACCTAAACACTGAAAGATCTAATTAGTACTTTAATTTAGTTATAGTACGAAGGTAAAATAAAATGAGTTTTTAAGATTTTTATAATAATAAAATAACATAAAGAAATAAAATTCATAAGATCAAACAATAGAATAAATCAAATCTAATTATGGGTGATTAGCTCGCTTCGTAAATCCCCATCAACTGTCACTTTGGATTCCTCGTTAATCAACTAGTCGTTATACCAATAGGATCTTCTCATCTTTCACTCAAATACTGAGTTAGTAATGATTACTTTTCTTTCGACCTCACAGTCCAGACTAGTTTAGGGAGAAGGTGCTCACGGATAGGCCATACCCATTTTGGGTTAATTTTCACCTTGATGACATCCTAGGGTTGTTAAGCTTAGGGTTTTAGGTTCTTCCTTTCTCAAATAGCTAATTCGTTGAGTAACCCTACAAAATAGTTAATAGATCATACCTCTACTAGTTAATCCCCCATAGAGGGATTACCTCATAGTTTTCATGAATAGTATAGAATCAATATAGAGAATAAGTATGATAAACAAATCGAAAGTATAGATTTTAAGAAAAAATCTTATTTGTATTAAAGATGAATATGAATCCAAAAGTTTGATTGTCTTCCACAAATTAGAGCTCTCAATATAAATAAATAACAACTTGAAAATAAATTTAAAACCTAAAAAGAAAAAAAAAAGCTAAACTGAAATTAAAAGTAAAATTTTAAACTAGGTAATTCGTGTCCATAACATATGACAAATGAGCCTATTTATAGATTTCAAGTGGTCGTCGTCCTTAACCCTAGGTTAACTGACATTCCCAAGCTTTAAGTTTTATTGTGCAAACCAAAACACCCCTTAGCTCATGTTAGTTTTGTCCAAAATCGATGTCACAACATAGAAGTCAGTATACTCCTTTTGGGATATCTTCAGGGGTATGTTACGACACATTTAGCTTGTGTCACGACAATGAAGGCAATTTCTGGATTTCTACATTTTTCTCTCTATGTTGCAACATTGATCATATTGTGTTGTGACATTAGCATCTATTTATCATGCCTTCTAATAGCCTCCTACACACTTGCACAGTTCATTAGCTCCCCTTTAAGCCTCATTCAACTCCTAAAGTCAATAAAAGAATCAATTTGTACATTTTTTTAACTTTAAAAGATCTTGCAAAAACATAATTAAAACCTAATAAAAATGTTTTCTTTCAAGCTCCTAAAGAGCAAAAATTAGTTTAATTTGCTACACAGAATTACGACAGATTACGAAGCTGAATATGTAATGCGCGAAATACATGAGGGAATATGTGACGATAATTTGGGAGGCAGACTCCTTACTCAGAAAGTCTTCAGGTAGGGTACTACTGGCCTATTGTGCAGAAGGACCATATGGTTCGTACTTGTGACTTCTGTCAAAGGCATGCTTAGATACAGTGACAACTAGCAAAGTCCTTAGAAAAAGTTCATAGTAGTGGCTGTAGACTACTTCACAAATGGATAAAAGTAGAAGCCTTGGCGATTATTATAGAAAAACAAATGGAGTATATCCTCTGGAAATCAATTGTATACAGGTTTAACATAACGAAATTGATCATAACGGATAGTGACACACAATTTCAGGGAAAATTTAAGAATTTATGCAAAAACCTACAGATTACTTTAACACAAAGTTCTATTAAATTGCCACAAACAAATGGCCAAGTTGAAGCAATAAATAAAAAGATTATAACAGCCTTAAAAAAGAAGGTGGATAATGTCAAGAGTGCATGGTTGGAAGATCTACTGAGGATCCTATGGGCTTTGTGAACTTCACCCCATACTGCAACGGGAGAAATAACGTTCTCACTTATCTATGGCACAGAGACAATTATTCCTACAGAAATAGGCCTACGGTTACACAGGACAGCTTACTTCAATGAATTTATGAATCAAGAGGCAATGAGAGCTAATTTAGACCTTATATAGGAAGCTAGAGAAGTAGTAGAAGTTAGAAACGTAGCATGTGCTCAGCATGTAGCTCGCTATTATATTTCCAAGGTAAAACATAAATAGTTTCAAGTAGGTGACCTAATATTGAGGAACACTAAGGCAAATTTCCCTGTATCGCAACAAGGAAAAATGGCCCTCAATTGGGAGAGACCCTATTGCGTCGTATAAAAGCTAGGATATGGAGCATACAAGTTGGCAAAAATGGAAGGAATTGTCCGACCATGGACCTGGAACACCTATCATTTGAAAAAGTACTATGTATAGTCTCTTACTCTTTAATAAAAAATGTTATTTACAGATATATGTACTTAGTTATTTTTTTTTCGAGATAGCTCACGAAGCTTTGTTCCTAGTTAATAAACACCAATATAACTCGCAAACCTGCGTTCCCAGCTGATGTTTAAAGGTTATCTGAGTTATGTTCACAAATTTTATTTATTCGAGTTAGCTGAGTTAAGCTCGCAACTCTAAGACAGCTCGCAGACGTACATTCCCAGTTGATAAACTCCAACATAACTCGTGAACCTACGTTCCCAGCTGATGTTTAAAGGTTAGCTGAGTATGCTCACAACCTCCATTTACTTGAGTTAGTTGAGTTAAGCTTGCAATTCCATGATAGCTCGCGAACCTACGCTCCTAGCTGATAAACTCTGGCATAGCTCGTGGACCTATGTTCCCAGCTGATAAACTCCAACACAGCTCGCGGACCTACGTTCCCAACTAATGTTTAAAGGTTAACTGAGTAATGCTCACAACTCCAAGATAGCTTGCGAACTTACATTACTAGCTGATGTTTAAAGGTTAGCTGAGTTAAGCTCTCAACCTAAATATTTTTGAGTTAGCTGAGTCAAGCTTGCAAGTCCAAAACAGCTCGCGGACCTACGTTCCCAACTAACATTTAAAGGTTAGCTAAGTTAAACTCGCAACCTGAATTTTTTTAGTTAGTTGAGTTAAGCTTGGAAATCTGAAATAGCTCGTGAACCTATGTTCCCAGCTTATGCTTAAAGGTTAGTTGAGTTAAGCTCACAACTTGAATTTTTTGAGTTAGCTGAGTTAAATTAAGACTATTTGAGTCAAGATTGGTTAAGAATCACGTAAAATAGAGCCATTGGGCTACACTAAGTCAATTAAAAGCTTATGAGAGCATGTTCAAAAATTTGGTTGAGTTAAATCCCTCGTTGTTAACAATATCGTTGTGCAACAAGATATAATGTGTTCGCAAAATGGTACAGTGGCATAACATTAACAAATAAACTTAATGTTTTTTAAAACTCAAAATTTTCATTCCATATTTGAAAAAGTGAATACAATAGTACACAAATTAGGGCATATCATTAGCCCCTTCGGGATTGCTTGAGGTTTCGTTCTCTCCTATGCCTCATTTGCTAGTTTTGCTATTGTGATCTTCTTTGACAGGGGTAACTCTAGTTTCAGCTGGATCTTCATCCAAGTAAAAATATTTAGAATTCTTCCATTTGGATGTGAACTCTTCCCATGTAGCTACTGATGTGAGCTTGCCTACGAACCAAATGGAGAACGAACAAGAAGCTATTAAGCTGCCCATTGGTCCAATAACGCGAGCTAGAGCTAAACGATTTAAAGTTGCTATTTTAGCATTGGTGGAACGGATTGAGGAAAATGAAAGCAAAGAGCTTAAAGACGAGCTGAATATTTTCAACTTCTTTGAAGTTGAAATTCGTTCTAGCTAATTAAATTGCTGCTGGATTTTAAACCATTTAAATAAGCATTTAATTAAGTCTTATTACAGCATTTTAATATGTTTTTATTTAATATAAGTGTTTAATATGTCTTAATTTAGTTACATTAAAGATGTCTTGATTTCATTTAGTTTGTCTAAATTATTACATGTCTTAAATCTGTTCAACCGAATTTGTGTCATGCTTTATTAATATTTAAGTTGTTTCAATGTTAAATTAGGATGTTCACATTATGTATTTACTTAGTTCAGCTTAATTTGATTGAAATTAATTAAGTTCATGTGTGTTTTTAGGTACAGCCGAATTTGAAGATTCATTGGGCAGATTCATGCATGAAGATTCAATGGATGTGAAGATGCATGCATGTTGGGTTCAATGCACCAAATGATACATGCATGGACTATATTAAAGATGGTGTGCTGATTGTTGAAGTTCTCTAAGTGACCATTCGGCCAAAAGAGATGATTTTCCATTCTCCAAAGCTGCCATTTATTTCCTTCACATTGCTGGGTACATTGTGGCTATTCGGTTCATGATGTTCACACCTTATGGTCATTCAAAACCGTCCATTCACACTTCCAAATGACTGTTCAAGTTGCTAATTAATGATGGTAATTTTTCAGCAAGAGTTGCTTCATTATTGACCTTATTAAACTCCATTGGCCGAATGTAGCTGCTGCCAATTTTCCAAGTTCGTTGAAGCTCTTCCTTGGTCTATATTCAGCCGAACATTGATTCAAGACCATTCATGGATCTTAGCTCAAAATTAGTTCAATGTTTACTTAGTTTTTAAGTATTGAACTTGACTATTCGGCTACTAGTCACTTAAGCTATAAATAGTTCTTGAATTTCTTGTAAAAGGACTTTTTGCCAAATTTCTGAATGAAATATAATTTTAGTGAGAAATTCACTCTCTTTATTCTCCAAAGCTCAAATTGACTTATCTTCAACGAGTGGCGTCAATCTGACTTTGTTCGAACTTATCACCCATTGGTGTGGCGTTCTTCATACCGTAGGTTCCTATTTTGCTAAATAGAGGGTCTCGGTTTTTATCCTATTTCCATTTCTTTCTTTGAAACCTTAAGCCCGGGTCCTTATTTGATAATAAGGGTTCGATCTTGTTTCATCGAATTACCCCGCAAACAACAACCCATCAAACTCCTTTGTTCCTAAAGCCATCCAACTTCAAACACCAAGACTTGAATTTGATTCAATTCCGACACTACCTAATTTCGATCGGGAAAGATTACGACTCGTCTTTACATCCGAAACGAGCTCGTATCAGCTACAAAAGAGAAGCGAACATCAAAGTCTAGTTGATCACCGACAATGTTGTAGAGAGCATGGAGATCAACTTTACGCACATCAAAAGGGCCACCAGCAACTCAGGCATGCAACAAGATATTGGCCTTCAACGCAGGAAGGAAGTTGTTAAAATTTGGAATAGTTTTCTTTTTAAAATCTCCTAAAGCTTCTGTGTGCCTATGTTCTAAGCTCGCCATTGTAGCTTCTACTCTTCAGCCATTTTGTTTACAGTGGCCTTGTGTTCTTTAACCATTTTCTTCATAGCATCGGCCATAATCTCTTTTTCTAGTCTTTCAACTGTGACCTCCCTAGACAATTTCTCTACATTACTCTCAGCGATCCCTAAACGTTCAACTAAGTCCTTATTCTGCCCTCACAGGTCTTAGTTTTCTTCCTTTAATTTGGAATGGAGCTCATGAGCTCTCTCTAAAGCCTACATAACATTCTAGTAAGAATCATTGAGCTCTCTCTTATTAACTTCAGCTCTACTGATACCTTCCCTAAGACCTAAACCAACCATGCTCACCTCACCCAAAAGAACTTGTAAGGGCAGAGTTAGTTCTTGCAGTGAAGGCTTCTTCACACCACTAGAAAAACTAACCGAGCACATATGCTCAATAGCTGCTTCTAGCAGAGAGATCTTCAGGTGGTTGGTGACCTCGTTGGAACTATAAGGGAATTTCTTTGTGCTCATATGCTCATGCCAAGGCAATAGTTCCTAGTCTCACCACTTATCGTAATAAATTTTACATGTGCACCAGCTACACCATGCTCAACAATAGTACCAAAAAATCCTTCATTTGAGGGCTCCTCAATGGTTGAGGATAAGAAAAATGACCAACAAGGAGTGAGTTAGTAAGAACAACAGGTGATGAACTTACATGAACAACAGTAGGTGAGCTCACATGAGAAACATAAAGTTAACTCGTAACAGGGGAAACAAGAGTGGCAACCACAATAGTAGAAGGTTCAGCATGGTCTATCCTCTTTTTTGAGTGCTGTTCTAATCTCGCACTATCCTCCTCTTCGTTACTTAGCACGAAATTAGTAGTACCTGCATTAATCTTACGCTTCTTGCACAAATGTAGCATAGAAGCTCGCATATCAATTTATTCATCAATTTCCCGTGACAAACTAGTAGACTCTTCCAAACTATCTTCAATATTGTAAGATGTGCCTACACGACCAATAATTCTAAGATCAATAGTAGCAATAAGCAAGTTAGGGTTCGCACTACTTTTCACGTATGGCGAAGGTAGTAAGAACCAAGTGCAATGCTTCATTTTATAAAAACTATAGAATTAGTTTCTTGGTTCTTCTTTGTATCCCAACAATATCAGTCCTAAGTGATCTTTGACACTATGCGGGCACGTGAACCTCTTAAGTTGCACCCTAATTGCATAAGCTACTTCATTAGTATCATCCTATTTCCATCTATTGGGGCTAAGGTTTTCCAGGCAGTTTTGGAATACATTTCTCACGGTCAAGACATCCTCCAAATTTAGAACACTGCCCTTGCAAAGTCTCTCAAATTGTGCCCAATCTCCTTCTGTCGTAATGGCTCGTTGAGTTAAACACATATCATTACTTGGTTAGAACCACTCAGTGGTAAAATTGAAGCCATCGGCAAGTTTACACTTCACCCAAATATACTTGCTTTGATTCAAACGGAGGTTAAACATCTAATGGAAATGATAGATTCTACGTCTCTGCAAGGGGTGAAATAGTATAGACCTGATGACCTCCCTCTATTATGGGCCTTCAGTTGGTACATGTATTGAAAAATAATGAATAGCGGCACCTCATCACATTGACAACAATCAATAAAATAAGCCATCAAAATCCACCAGGAGAATCTAGATAACTGGCCAAGGGCGATCCTATAATCCTCGAGTAGGTGGCAAAAGAAATGGTATAGAGGCATGTGGAATCCTACCTCTATAGGGGGATTAGAAAACTGTCGTCGTTGATATCGCTCAGTCGATGCGATCCTACAGGAACTGAAAAGTCGTACACGAAATTAGGAATTTTAATTCCTTGCATAGCGAGGGCTCGAAACATTTCCTCACGTTTTGTATTGCAAACATAGAAATTAACCTCAGCAGGAACTCTCGTTGCACGCTATCGTTTTGTAGTCCCTAGTTCTAGGCATGGTCGTAACGAAGGGGGAAAGAATACCCAAAATAGAGCAAGTTTATAGGGGTTTTCCTTGAAAAAATGCCTATTGTCGATTGTAGTTTCTAAGAATTTTTAGTTTGTGATTTTTTGGGCTTTCAAAACCCCATTTTTAAAGAGTTTCTTGCCTTTGTGCTTTAATGATTCAAATAACCGAGAAGTAAAAAATGGTCAGATGCAAACAGATGTAATCCCTTCATACACGTGGTGAAGTAAACGCTATATAGTAGTGATCAAAAAGTGTTTAATAAGCCATACAAATTCAAAACATTGGCTCTAGGAAGCGTCACTTTTTAACCATTCTTAGAGCCAACTGTTATGATATTTCTTATTACCAACTCGAAACCCGAATATAACTTGGACCACAGACACTTGACCTGTACATTAGGGGCTCGCGGGGAGGGCTCGCAAGCCTAGTTTGCATTTCCCTAGGTGTTCATAAATAGAGGGTGTGAAGTCAAACAAGTGGACCAACGACCAAGTGTTAAGTCTAGGACAGCATACGTGTTGACATGCATGAAGCCTACGTAGGACATCACTTTGAGGAACAATAACCATGTCTTATAAATACCCGATTCTCCTCACCTTGAAGACATACAACAAAATACTTAGCACTTTTAAAGCCCATAAATTAGCAACTAGGTTTGTAGTGAAGCCTAGAAACCTGTGGCAACTCGCTACCCAACTTCCTTTACAAGGTCCCCTGCCCCGAAAAAACCAAGGTTTTCGATGGATGGGCCATCGTAGTTAAGTTTAAACCATCAGACAACTTTGAATGTGGGGAAAGAGGTGATTTTAAGCTTGCTAGAAATGGCAAAAAACTCAATTGCATTTGTTAGTGACTGGTGAACAATGGAGCCAAGGCAAGAAAGATTCTAAAAAACAATAGCTTTCTTTGCGAACCAAATATTTATGATAAAAGAGATGAACATCAAGTGCCAGGGGATTGAATGTTGATTATAGAAACATTTAGCAGTTAAGTTGGCTTTTAGCCAATCGGCAAAATGAGAGAAGAAAGAGGCTAGTAAACTAGTTGGTTGGAGAGAGTTGGTGCTAAAGATTTATAGTGACAAAATAGCTTCTAAATATGTGTTCAAGGTCGTCCGAGCCTAAATTGCAGAAGGGACAGCTAATAGATAAATTCATATCGTGATGATTAAGGAAAGAAGTTGTCGGGAGAGTATAATGAACCATTTCTGATAGCTTAAGGATAAGGTGAAACTGCCATAGCCATTTCCATTGCACACCAGTGGACTCCAAGAAATCCACAATGTTATAGGCAACATTATAAGCTGATTTAAGGGAAAAAAGCCCTGTGAGAGAAGCATTCCAGCCCAAGATATCGGGAGAGTCATTTGAACATGAGATTAGAGTAGCTAACAGGATGCTTTTGAGGGAAACACAAATGAAACAGATTGGGGAGACAATAAGTAAAACGTAATTTGTGAGTTTTAAATCTAGTAGTTAAACAATTATGTAAGGTTGGAGAGATGATAGTTAAGAAATAAGAAAGTGGATTTTGAGTTGGGTTGTCAATATGGCTAATTAATCGCACACATTACCAATCATGCATGTCTACTCAACATTGCTTTAATAATGTGTATAGTGATTGGGAATTATATTTCCAACAAAAATAAAATCTGGGAATGGTGCTTATGGATTAGGTTGTAGTTTGATTTTCATTTATGTTTAGATTTAGATCAGGCTCAAGGTTATTTGATTGTTTAAAAATAAATAAATAATCATTTTTTATATTATACATTATAATTACTTTTAAATTGGTAAATTACTAGTAATTTTTTTAATAATTTAATTATGAAAAATTATAATATTATCATCAATTATTAGTAAATTTCTTTTTTATCATGCAAATATGAAATGTTACAAAATATCATCCAATTATTTAATTTTATCTTTCTTGATCATCTAATTATCTTAAAGTTTTTGGTATTTTCATTTTTATATTATCAAGTTAGTAACAACAAAAAGGATAAAATTAAATAATTATTTTAAAATTCTTATAAATAAATAAATAAAATTATTAATAATTGAATAAATACTAATATAATTTACTGTATGAAATTAGACAGGACATCTGCATTTCTTAATTATACCCTTATTTTATTTTCTTAAAACGGTTAGGTAGTGTACCAACCGGTAGGGCAACTTTTTCGATGGAAATTAGTGAAACTAACGATAACTTCAATTTATGGTTTAGGATGGGTCAAATGACATTAACCGTCTATAAAAACCTTCTTTTTTTTATCGACCCATAAAAATATTCGAGTATTTAATTCAATGGTTAATTTTTAAGCTTAAATTATAAAATCATACTTAAATAATATTATTTGTTAAGTTATTTTTTAATTTTTTTTGGTCTACTTAAATTTTACTCTATTATTTAAAATGGTATCTAAATTATATTCCGTTATTCAAATTATTCAAATTGTTATTATTTTGTAATACGTAAAAATTATTAACTAAAAAATAATTTTTTAAAGGTTTTTTTAAAATTATAAACATATTTATCTGTTTTGTACTCCGCTCAATAATTTTAATGCTAAAAAATTCAAAAATTCGTCAAAAAACTTATCAAAACCTTGCTTTCGATGACAAAACCCAAATTCTAACGAGCTTTTTTTCCATTTTTTAATCTCGGTTTCTATTACTTTTCACCACAATTCAAAATCTATGTATTATTTTTCATAAAAATGACTTTCATCGTTCTTTTTATATATTTTGCATAAAATGATAATGATGGTTGAACCTCTATAATAAAAAATTAATAAAATATGAAATTCAAGTACTGGTATATATTACCAGAAATAAATAAAAATAAGTGCTCTTAGATCAGTATATCAGCTATATAAGTCTCCTCAATTTATAATGAATTGAGACCTGCTAACATACCATATCAATTACAATCAATTTTCCCATTAAAACAAGGTAATCAACATAGAAATATCTTTAATGAGTTTAAAATAAGTCTTGAATCTTTAGAATATGCTTTCAATTTTACTCAATCTGATCTAATCTCTTCAAAATAGGAAAGTCGATTTCTTTGATCAAATTCAAATTGATCTTCAAGTTATGTTGCTATAAATGGTTTGAGTATCATAGATGACTTCACACACGTCTAGATTATCAATAAAGATCAAAACCAAAGATTTTGTTATAAAAATTTGTTAACATATATAATAGGTTTATGAGTTTCAGTAATACTAAGCATCAGTAGATATTGTTCATAAATTGCCTCAACAATTACGATAAACCAAAATTTGTTGTTATAATTTTCTCCAAACCTTTTGATTGATTTGAATGATTATTTTTTACTAATTATTAATTATTTTAAATAAATTAACTAAAGTTAAATCAATTTGAAAGTTTTTAGTGTAGATGAGCATAATAACATTTACATGTAGTTAAAAATGCATTATGGGATATTACAGTTATAGAAAAATTTAAAAAAACAATAGTAATAAGTAAAAGGTAGCTGAAAAATACGAAAAGAAATTATATATTAAACTTTTACTTACAAGATGCTTTATTTATAAGCTCATTTGCATTCAATTAAATAAATGTAAATTAAGCTTTCTTAATTACTTCATTGAAACATATCATGGTCATAAATGAATTAGAGAGTTTTATCTCGTCACTTTAATAAATGTAAATTAAAAAAAAGACTTCTGGTTCTTTAATGAATGTTCATATGAATTCTTAATTAATTTTCGCATCATATATGATCCGAGATAAACGTATTTGTATCAGTAAACTTTTGGTTTACTTTAACATGCTTTTCGATTGTACTAATAATGGCAGTATAAATTTTGACAATTGATAATTTTATTATCATTCCTTTTGCTTTGTATCCACATATAAACATTATTGTGACATTTACTTATGAAAATATCAAAATCAATGTGAAGTCCATAATGTCATTAACTCAATAAAAGAAATATAATTTGCAAACAATTATATGCAATATTCATTTTAGGGAATATATCAAAATCTTCAAATGTCTAAATTGACTTTAATGATCAAAAGTGATTGTAAAATATTTATTGAAAACATTCACTTCAAGGAATGTGCAAAAAATAATTCAGACAATAATGTAAACATATATCATATTTCTTGTCAATAAGATCATTTAGGTATCATCCACTTAAAAGAATGACCAATTCATATAAATCATTGATCATTCTATTCTAAGCATGAACATTTAGCAACAATTCGAATCATCCATCTTCTTATTTATTTTCCAATAATGACAATAGGTTTCATTTTCATAATTGTTATGTATTGCTACATTCACTTTGGGGAATGGAGCAGAATCAGTGGAACGAATAACTCTTTATATTGTTTAGCCATAAGAATTCATGAGATTAATTCATAATACTTTTAAACTCCTTTTCACAAGAGTTTTGCATCATTAATTAACTAGAAATAAATAGTCAAGTCATGCATAGAGTTTATTTGTAAACCAAATGTATGGATAAAATTGACATCTAAAATATCAAACCTGATATAATGCTAATGCTAGAAATAAAATTCATAAACCATTGTAGACTTGCATGGAATTTACTTCAAAATAATAAATTTCATGTTCACTAAAACCTTTCCTTTTATAATTGATCATATCATTTCTCTAAATAATTAACAAATGAAATAATATAAAGCGTATGAACTACCTTTAACAGCTCTACAAAAGTAACAAGTTTCTTAAGGTTGTATAGTAGGAAAAATACAAGTCATTTACAAAATTAAACCACACGAGTTTTTCTTTTATGCTTCTTATCAAACAACAATCGATTAATATAAACAAGATTCATAAAAATTGTAACAGCCTGTTTTTCAGTGGTATTAGAAACAGTGGTTTTGAGACAACAATTCCGATAAGTAAGTCAATAATATTATCTATTTAATATTTATGAGTTAAAAAGATTGTTATAGTAAAATATGATTTAATTGATTTTATTAAATTAGTCAATTAGTTAAGGTACAAGTGGTACGTATCGAAAGTTAGTGGTTTTCAAAAATAAGGTATCAAGACCTCGTTTTCATAGACCAAGCTCGTAAATATTTAAGGAGTTTTAGCATAAGCGGATTGAAGTTTGATCCATTAATTTTGATGTTTGGATTGTTAATTAATGAAAAAAGACTAAATTGTAAAAGTGGTAAAAATTCAATCACAATGGATTTTTAATTAAACGAAGTACCAATTGAGCAATTGAACCTTCTTATGTATGTCAAACGGTGGTGAAATCCAAATTGTTAACCACTAACTTTTTTTATTAAACATATTTAATTAAATAAACTATGATTAATTAATTTTTAATTAAAGATATAAATTATATAAAGAAAAGGAAAATGACCATTCTTCTTTCATTTACTCATCTTCTTCACAAAGCGAAAGTAAACAAAAGGTCTTAGTGCTTTGTACGTTTGGTACTTCAATTTGGTAAGATTTCAAGTTTGTTTTTTTTTTTTGTAATTTTTTATGTTTTTGAGATTATTGTAACTAGCTCTAGCTAACTAGTACCTCCGTTTTTAAAACTGTCAAAATTTGAAAAAGTTGCCATTGATATTTTTGAATATTTTTAGTTGTTAATGGTTTAGTTTGAAGCTTGATGTTGAAATAGACTATTTTGTAAAGTGATTATGTATAGATTTTAAACTTAATGATTAAATTGAAAATATGTTAAATTTGACATGATTTTCTTGTAAAATTTTAGTATTAGAGTGCTGATTATGGATGTTTAAGAATTCGGCTATATGGGTTTATGAGTTAATTGTGAAAATAAGCTAGTTTTGATTTAGAGACTAAATTGAATAAAAAGTAAAAGTTTAGGGTAATTGTAAAAAATATCAATAAAGAAGTCATATGCATTAAATGGATTGTTCTTAAGTATTTGAGCTGATAATTGAAATAAATTACTATTTAGATCAAGAGCCGATAAATAATCGTGGCAAAGAGAAAATTTCTTATTTGTCTCTAACATTGCAATTTTTGTTGTTTAGCCCTAGTAAGTTCATACGGTATGTTTGTGTTAAATTGTTATGCATTTAAAATTATAGTTGTAAATATGTTGAATTGAAATTCTGGTTGTTTACAATTCAGTACGAAAAGGTAAGATAGAAGATTAAATTGAACATAATTGAAGATAATATAATTTGATAAATTAAGGAATTGACTTTGAATTGGACTAAAATAGGATATGTTATGTGATAAAGTGATGATTTGATAAAATAAGCTGAATTGATTTGATTTAAATTTTTTGTCTGTGAAGAGAACTGAATTGAATGAATTCAAAATTATTAAATATTATTTGAAATGTGGAATTATACTAATATGGTAATAAGCTATGATATATATATGGAATTCTTGATTTCGTTTATTTAGATTACGATATTGAAATTGAGAATTAGTTTAAAATGAATATGAGAAACTTGCTACCCTATTAACTGTTTGGGCAAGGTCGGGTATAATTGGCATGCCATAAGATAGAAAGAGTTCAGGGTTATACAACTACATGTAGGGGAGTGTTGGACACCCTATTTTTCGGTTAAACCGATCAGTGCTGGGCACATTTATTTGATAGCTTTACCAGCCAGCGCAAGATGCAATTCATTATTATGGATTTATCCGTTAGGCATTGTGTGCCAAATTGGTGTGTTGTTTGGATCCATGTATCCGTCTAAGTTCGAGTTAGGTTAATAGAGATATGTATAATGTAATTGGAATAAATGATCTTTAGATTGATTGATACAATGATCAGATTATACATATACCTATCGAGAATCAGTTATATAAGCTTAAGGGGCCAATATGGAAACGTGACAAATCAATAAATGTGAATAGATATTTGTATTATAAATGAAGTAGTAATTGAAAATAAATTGGCAATTGATAGATATGGTTCAAAGATGAATTGATATGAAATGAGAATGAAGTTCATATGGTTTAACATGATTTGGTTTGAAAATTTAAATTATGAAATGAAAATAATGTTTAACAATTATTTGAAATGGGATGTATTACAGGTAAGTAGATTGTATGATATGATTAAGATAGTGAATTGATTAAATGATTATTTGTTTTATGAATGATGATGAAATGTTAAATTGAATTGTTATATGATTGAGTCACTATATAGTATGATAAATGTTGAACTCACTTTTTTTTTAATAACATTACCAAGCTAATTAACATGTAAGGTATAATTATAACCTAAGGCAAGTTATTTGGTTTTAAATACTTGTGAACTTACTAAGCATTTCTAAAGCTTACTCCCTTGTTTTCCTTTTTCCTGTAGATTGTCAACTTGCGTAACATGTCAGACGGATCGTCAAAAAGCTCACACTATCCCAGTATCGGCTCAATATTCTTTTGACCATATTAAGGCTCGGTTATGTATGACATGTACTTAGGAGTTGTTTTGGTTCACTTGTATATTGATATGACTTGAAATCCTTGTTGACATGAGTATGACGAAGCATATGCTTAGTTGAAAATTTATGCATATAATAGATGGTTTAAATTGTACATTTGGTATTTGAATTGACATTTTAGGTATACAATTACATAGGTAATATGATGTCATGGTAAGGATAAAAGATTAGGTTGATAAGGTTGAGTTTATTAAAAATAAATTTGATATGTTTTAATGTTAAATTGTGGAAAGTTAAATCAGTTGGTTTGAAAGGGATATTTATGATAATTTGGCATGTATATAGGGTTTATAAATGAAAAAGGCCATGTTGGGGTTATGTTTTGAATTTAAAAGTTGAAATTTGTAAGGTGTTTATAATAATTGTCTTATAAGATTGAACTTAAAGATTATTATGGTTTATATGCTTATGGTAGTTGTGATGTTGGACCTATAGGTCAAGATGTTATGAGATATGGTAAGTTTGGTATGTTTTAAAGGTAGGAATTCGACAAGTTATATGTAATGCCTTAAAATTTTTAGAATTTAATTGTGAGAATATGCAGTAATTAAAATTTTATATCTGCGGCTCTATGACCTACTATTGTGTTTAAGGTTTGGAGTTCGAGTTGTATCATTAAAAGTTTTATCCTTTTAGAATAACCCCTATCCATGCAGTACATAGTTAAGTGTAATCCTGTATGAATCTATGTCAAGAATAAGCTTATTGGTTCATTGGTTAACCATCTATCTGTATTCTATTTAGTATTGAGTTCGAATCCTATTGCATGCGTTAGGAAAAATTTTGCTTGTTGTCGGAAGTACGTAGGTGGTTAAGACAAAAGCATCATTAATTTTTTTAACGTTCAGAACTCTTCTTCTTTACCTTTTTTCTTTCTTTTTATTTTTTTCTTCTTTTTACTCCTTCGATTTTTCCTTCTCAATTGTGTTCGACAAGTGAATATCGGAATTAGCGATACCCTTAAGTTGTTGGAAGATTTTTGTGTAAGTTCTATCGAAATCCTTCAACTTCTACTGTAACACCCCAACCCGTTTCCGTTGCCAGAATAGGGTTACGGAGCAATACTAGGATTTCTAGATCAAATACACAAATATTTCACATCATATAGCATTCATATCAAAAATCATCATAAAGTCTCTTATATGAGCCTTCGATGCCCAAATTACACATTAGAAATAAATCAGGACTAAACCGGGTATTCAGAAAATTTTTTGGAAACATAAAAAATTTTCAAAGGTGCAGGGGACACACGCCCGTGTGGCCAGGCTGTGTGGCTCACACGGTCAAGAGACATGCTCGTGCCTCAGGCCGTGTGGGCATTTGAAATAGAGGTACATGGCTGTGTCCTAACCCGTGTCCAAACTTAGGTGCTCTCTAACTTGGGTCACATGGCTGAGCCATATGCTAGTGTGCTAGGCCGTGCGAGCATGCTGACTTGTAATATTAAGGTGCAGGGGTCACATAGCCAAGCCACACACCTGTGTGCTAGGCCGTATGAATATTTTGAGTATTCTATTTCTAAATTTTAAAGGTGCAGGAGACACACGGCCAAACCACATGCCCATGTGCTAGGCCTTGTGTCACACACGGCTGAGACACACACACGTGTGGATGAAAATAGGCCATTTCAAGGCCACATTTCCCACCCATTAGGTATCAACCTAAACACAACATTTTAACACATGAATATACCACAACAAAGCATTCAAAACAAGCCAAAGTCATGTTTTATATACAACATATCATCACATATACCTTAAATACTCAAACTTACCTATTTAATCCATTTAACAATTCTACTTAAGTTCATTATAATTGAAATATACACAAACACATATATCATTCACACCAACATCATCAATATGTCTCATTTCCAACCCAACATATATATAAGCAAAACTATAATTATTAACATTTACACAAAATAAACTTTGATTAAATCCACATAAACCCTATACATTCTATATAAACCCTGTAGAACATTTCAAAAACTACCGGAATAGGCTGGATAATGTGACTTGAGTGCTGATCCAATCTTCCAATCACTCGAAAATCTACAAAGATATTAAACAACACAAGTAAGCTTAATGAAGTTTAGTAAGTTCGACGAGTTAAACATAAATCTTACCGAACCTACTATAACAATTCAAATAAACAAAATTATTCATGCAATTTCCCTGTCAATGTAACGTCCCAAAGTTTTATTCATGTTCTATTGAAATATGACACAAATATCTGTCTGTTTCAGTGGTTAAGTGTTCTGAGTGTGTATGGGACGTCCCAAGTTCAAGCCTTACTTGGGTTAAATTTTGGTATTTTTATGAATAAGCCCTATCTTTGGTCAGTAGGGTTTTTAAGTAAAAGTTGGTAAATACTTAACAGAATGGGCTTGCTGGTCTGGTAGTTAAGTAGAGTGTGGGTGTACTGAAGGTCCTGTGTTCGATTATTTATGACAACAAGGAGTTGTATTTTTACTCTTAAATTCGGCTGGAGTTGTGTCAAACAGGGATTCTGAGTAGTTGGGTCAAAATGGACTAGTAGGGGGAGTAAAATTAGGGATTTGGTGATTATCAGTTGGATTTTATCTTTACTTCTTGATTATCTTTTTCAAAATTTTGCCTTTTCACCATGTTCTCCCAAAAATTTTGACGCTAATTTCCATCTTCCTCTTTGGTCTGTTGTTTGCTAATCTTTTTCTTTTCCCTTACCGAAATTTCATAGAGATTTTCTCCTTTGTCTTCTTCTTGTTTCTTCATCCTTTTATTTTCCTTTGTTTCTGCAACGTGGTTAATGCTTGCTCGAATTTGATAAGTTTTGGATTTCGATTGATCTTAACTGTTTCTTTTGGATAATGGCTAAAGAGGGGTATCGGCTGGTTTGTAGTTGTGAATGATAAGTTTTAACTAGGGGCATTCTGATGTTTTGACAGTATCATATCGCTAGGATTGGGACTCTTCACGTACTGTTTCTTAAGCAAACCAATTTTGAAGCATTAAGGGTAAGTTTCAATCGCTCCATGGTTGAATAATTCATTCGGGTTGGTTTTAATTCGTCGGTTAAGTGATTAACTGAGTAATGTTTTGGTCAATTATAGGTTCGGGATTGCTTGGAGTTGCTTTTGAGTCAAAAATGATACAGGTGTGTACTCGATTGCACAAAAAAAAAGGTTTTAGCGAAAGCCAAAAACCTCATTATCGACGCCACACGGGCGTATGGTCCCCCGTATGGTAGGCCGTGTGCCCTAACACGGGTGTGTGGTCGACGAGGCTAGGCCGTGTGCATAAGACATGACCGTGTGATGGCCAGGTAGGTCATGTACGACACACGGGCCGGACTGATTTGGGCCGTGTGATCCACACGGCCAAGGCAAATTTGGGCCGTGTGGGCCACACAGGCAGGCTACATGGGCGTGTAAGCCCATTTTTACTGAAATGACTATTAAGGTTGCGCTGGTCTTAGGGATGAGCATTCGATCGAATCGAATAAAAAATTTTCGAGTTAATCAAGTTTTTGAACCTCATTTTATCATCCTAACTTTATTTGAAGTTTTCTCGAATCGAATCGAGTGAGATGGAATTCGAGTCGAATCAAATCGAATATATTTGTTCGAGTTAAATTTAAAAATAAAATAAAATTAGTGTTGTTTATTTTTATGTAATTTTTCAAAAAATAAATTTCTTTAAAGTTTTTAAACATGATCATACAACAAAAAATTGAAGTAAATAAGTGAATAAATAAAAGCAACGCAACATCAACCTAAATAAACAACATGATTCCAAATAAACAACAAAAATAATACAATAAAATTATAATAAAAAACATAAGTAAAAGCCCAAGTAAATAGCATGAGTCGAAGTAAACAACAACATTACAATAAATAAAAAACATAAGCAAAAGTCCAAAATACAATAGAAACCTACACCAGTCCAAACAAAAAAAAAAGAACACAACAAAAGTTCAATTAACCAACAACAATAACAAACCAAATCAAACTAATAACAATAAGACATCAGTTCAACCATTATAGAATCGTTTAAGTTTCTTCTTGTGCTTCAAACACCATTGATAATCTTGAAACATCTAGTAAAAGTATTGAATGAGTTAGTTAAATAATAAAAAATAATAAACATTTAACTTTATAAACTAATGCTAAGTATGTTACCTTCTTGATCTTCGGGTATTTTGGATAAGTCTAGCAAATTTAAAAAAAAAATTATTAATTAAATTATGGGAATGCTTACTAATATAAAGAATACAAAAGCTTATTTTATAAATTAGAATTTATATATTACCATCTTCCATGGTTTGAAGTTCATCAACATAATCTTCAAGATTGAAAGCATCATTAGATTTTCGAAGGCAATCTTGTGTGTAAACCAAAGCTTCGACCATGAGAGGAGTTAGAGAACTTCTAAAACTATCGAGAACACGTTCACCCGTGCTAATTGCACTTTCCGAGGCAACTGTTGAGATAGGAATAGCAAGAATATCTCGAGCCATTTGTGCAAGAATAGGGAATCTAGGACTGTTCATTTTCCACCACAATAGTAAATCAAATGAACTTGAATTGTTTACTTCTTCATCCTCACCCAAATATCTATCCAACTCAGATTTGCTTTCTAGTCCAACCTGTTTGTTCTTCTTAAGGTATTGTTGTTTGGCCAAGCCCGTTTTCATTGCTGACTGATCTATTTCCATTGAACTGCAAAGATTTGTCGAAGAACTAGATCTACCTTCAAACAATTCAATTCTCCTAGCATTAGAAGAATACTCATTGAACAAGCAATGCAATTCTTTATCAATCATTTTCATAATGTCATTAGCAACATTAGGAAAAAGTAAGTTGACCCTAAAGTTCAAAAAAATCATTTTACATCGCGGATCAAAGATGACCGCCAAGTAAACTAGCATGTTGACCTTGTTTCCTTCACCCCAATACTTGTTATATTTCTCTCTCATTTTGGAAGTCATAGAAATTATGTCTAGATCTCCACAATCTTGCCACCCATCAAAAATACAATGCACATCCGTCAATACTTCAAAAAGTGAATGAGAGGTAACATGCAAAGATTCGGACACCTTCAATGTGAGATGATAAAAAGGCTCTAATACTTTTATAACTCTTCGAACAATTTCCCAATCATCAAATGTAGGAACTCCATCTCCAGCAGTAAGGTCAAGAAAAAAATTATAGTCATCACGTACATATGATTCAAATGCACGCTTATAGTTTTCGACCACCTTTAACATCATATATGTTGAGTTCCATCTAGTAGGCACATCTAAACACAATTGAGCCTTACTATCTATCATTTCTTCTTTTACCCGTTGGTTGAATTCTGTCAACCTCGATGGTGATGCTCTTATATACCTCACAGCACCTCTAACTCGATCCACAGACACAGTAGCATCCTTAATACCGTATTGCACAATGAGATTAAGAATGTGTGCAACACATATCATATGAATAAATTTTCCATTTGCAACAGAAACATTTCGATGATTCAATTTCTTTCTCAAATATTCAATGGCAACACTATTGGCGGATGCATTATCAACCGTAATAGTGAAGACACTCTCAATCCCCCAATCTCGAAGACATTTTTTGATGGCTTGACCTATGCTTTCACCTCTATGAACAGATATTGGGCAAAAATTTATAATCCTTTTTTGCAACCTCCACTTATCATCCACCCTATGTGCTGTGTTAAAGCCATATAAGATATCCTCTGCAATGAAGTCCAAGTGTCTGTCGTCAAACAAACTCTACTCATATCTTTTTCAAAAAAATTCTTTATCACACTCTTCATGGAGTTAAATAAATCAAGACAATCCCTTCTAATTGTCCAACGAGATGGAAGACTAAACTGTGGGCATGCTATAGAAAGAAAGTATTTGAAACCCTCTCCCTTTACAATTTTAAAAGGTAGTTCATCCATAATTACCATACGAACCAATGCTTTTCTAACAGCATCTTTATCAACCACCCAAGTTGATAAATCCGTTGTTTCTTGGCTAACCTTTACAAATGTTAATTCTGATTGCTTTGGATTAGAAGTATTACCTCGAGGTCTTTTTAGGCATGCTTTCAAATGGTTATTCAAATTTTTTGTAGAACCCGAAGTTGATTCCATTGTGTAAGTAACATCACATGTATTGCACCTTGCTCTCTTCTCCCCCTCTTCAGTCACAAATTTGGTGAAATGGTTCCAACAAGCTGCCTTTGGAGTAATCTTTTTTCGAACATTTTCCTTGTTTGTTGTTTGATCATCTCTACTTGGGGAAGAATTTTGTGAACTTTGAGTTGAACCATCTTGCTTTGGATCACTCATCTACAAGTAAACATTTGTTGCAATCACTAACCATGACTAAAAGTTAATTTAAAATCAAACTTAATAAATCAATTAAATTAAAAATTAATTAATATAATAGTACAGGTACAACAGCATAAATTAAACAAAAAAAAAGTATGTTAAACTACATTTTAAACTTTAAAGTTAGTTAATTGAAGCCTAAATTAATATAATAGTACAATAGCATAAATTAAACAAAAAAAAAGTTTGTTAAGCTACCGTTTAAAATTTAAAGTTAGTTAATTGAAGCCTAAATTAATATAATATATAATAGTACAAATACAACAGCATAAATTAAACAAAAAAAACAGTATGTTAAACTATAGTTTAAACTTTAAAGTTAGTTAATTGAAGTTAATTGAAGCCTAAATTAATATACAACAACATAAATTAATTAATAAAAGTCTGGTTGAGTGTTATTTTATTTATAAGGTCAGGTATTTAATATTTTAATTTTTATTTATAATTTAAATATGATAATCCAATATTTTATTCATCATTTAATGTTATTTTATCAAATTGTATTAGTAAACTGCAAAATCCTTTAAAAAGAAGTACATTTTATCAATTTTTTATCTACTAATATTACGTTATTACTAATATTACATTATTACTTTGGAAAATTAATTGGCTAACATTTTTCTCTATTAATTAATATTACATTATTACAATATTATATTAAGTTGTGCTTTCTAGCCCTGCTTAGTTATTAATAATAATAAAAAAATTTACATCTTCCAAATCAGAAAAAGACAAACAACAATTAAAGGTTTCATTTTTAATTATTTTAAAGCCAAAAATGGCTTTAGAGATTCCAATTTCTAGCAGCTGCATTCAAGTCTCAAAATCACAAATAAAATAATTATTTTAATTATTTAATAGAGTGAAACAGATGCAAATAGAGCTAAAATCATTTAATAATTCAAAAATATTTCAAGACAAACTTTAAATATGCAAAAAAATCGAGCTTACAGTGGAAGAGAATAGATTGCCTCGGTCAAAAGGAACAACAACTCAGTTTGGAGGTAAGGGTTTTGATCTGAATGTTTAAATGAACTAATAATTAAGAAGAAGAAGAAGGAAGAAGGGTTTATTTTAGGGTTTTTTGAGAAAAATAAATTTTAGGGTTTGAACTTTGAACTTTGAATGGAATGGAAAGTGGAAACAGAGAGAAGAAGAAAAATAAATGGGGGTTTGGTGGACGATGGAATTTGATGGGGTGATTTGGATTTTGGGGGAGGAATTGGGATTTGGGTTTGGGCAAATAAGTCTTTGGGGCTTGGGCAGACAAGCTTGGGGAAGCAAGAAAAAATAAAATGTTGGGCTTGGGGGAAATTGGTAATTGGTTAAATTAAGTAAAAGCCTATTAAAAAAGTTAAAAAAATATATAATTTATATTTGGTTTATTCAAATTATTCGATTTATTCGAATTCGAAAATTCAACTCGACTTGAACTCGAAATTCGAAAAAAAATTCGAGTTGATTCGATTAACTCGATTCGAATAATTCGAAATTTGAATTTTTTTTCGATTTTTTCGAATCGAATCGAATTTTGCTCACCCCTAGCTGGTCTCCCAAGTCGACTGTAAACCTTTCGTAGGGTCGATAAGCATTACTTAGACCCTTAATTGTGTGATATTGATTGTATGTATTATGTACTGAACATGTTATATACAAGCATGTATACTGAACTGATTATGTATTTAACAAACCTGTGATAGCATGACATTTCATTGTATGTTGCATTGCATTGGGTTAGGTTGATAGTATTTGGAGGAAGTGTACTGAAAGGCTCTTAAGCCTAATATACTGGCAGCTCAACTGCAAATTACTGTTTTGTGCCGCATTTGGTAATACCTGGAGTGTAGGGATGGGTAGGTTGATTTAATCCCCACATGAAGTGTAGGGTTGAACGGAGATGGTATGTAGAGGCTAGTTGGGTAGGACTTTGTTACTAAATACTATATGACTGCCACTGATACTATGATGGGCTAAGGCCCTACTGCATATTTGATACTGTACTGAGATAGGCTAAGGCCCAAGCTGTCACTAATTCTGAAAAGGGCTTAGGCCCAGGACTGTTTTAACTTGCACTGTGATTTGCTATTGTTTGTTTTCTGTAGAACTAAACACTGAGTTTATGTAAACTCAACCTTTTGTTTAAATGTGCACAGGAAAGCCCCAAATCTAGACGGATCGATGCGGCAGAGAACTCGACAGTGACCACGGTTTTGGACTGTTATGAATTTAAATATGATTCTTGGTTCTATTTCTATTTTATTTTTATTGGTTAAACTTTTGGGCTTGTAAATTGGACTTTTGGACTTTTGTTTGGTTTTAGGGTTTTTTTTCTTTACTTTATGGATTTTAAACTGCTAGTCGTAGGAAACCTTGATTTTCAAAAGAAACAAATGTTTTACCAAGAAGTACATGATTACTTAAATTGTTTTAAAAGCTTCCACAACGAATAACGTTTTGAAACCACCGACTAAATAAGTAACACAATTTAAAAGCTAACAAGAGATAAAGAAAAGTATGTAAACAGGTAATGGCTTTATCGAGATGGCATGGTTTTCAAGCACCCTATCATGTGACATCGCTAGATTCGGCCATAACGTCTAGGCCAAGTTTGGGGTGTTACAGTCAATCACAAATTTAATCAATGAAAACACTTGTTTCAAATCAATATAAAAAATAATAATAAGTCTTTCAATTTCAATATATAAATCACCTTTCCAAATCCTTCCCATATCGGAAAATGACTTATGAATAAGAGTACATTGTTTTGAGAACCTTGAAAGATGATCAGAAGCTCATGAGACCTAAACAGAAACCCATAAGGGTTGAACAGAAGTTCGTAAGAGCTGAACGGAAACCCATAAGGGTTAAACAGAAGCTCAATAGAGCTGAAAGGAAACTCATATGAGTTAAACAGAAGCTCATGAGAGCTAAACAGAAAGTAAACATGAAAGTTCGCAACAAATACTGAACCTTGATTTACTTGGGTAATTTGCTGTCATTTTCCTCCAATACCATCAATTCACTGAATGCCGAATGTATTTAAATCTTGTTTTCCATTTAATTCGAATATTCAATTCAAATTTATAACTTTAACAATATTTTGTTTTCCAAAAATAGAATAAATACATAATACCGCTTATCAATTTAATATAAATATTAAAGTTTAACCGTACGAGCTTACCTGGGTTAAATTGTAATATTTTCAAGAGTTCAGGGACTATTTCACTAATTTTCCTTTTTCACAAGTATCTACGAGATCTTGATCTAAAATATAAAATTACTCATTAATTAGCATATATTTGAGTTCTAATTCATTTCACAATTAATACCCTTTAATTTTTTAAATTTACACAATTACCCTAAACTTTCACAAATTTTACAATTTAGTCCTTAACTAATTAACCTTATCAATTAAATAATTTTAAATTAATAATTTATCTAAATATTCTAGGCTATCATACAGCCCTTGATAAAACAGAAATTTAATACCAAACCCTAATTCTTTAATTATTCACAATTTGATACTAAAATCAATATTTAACAAAATCACTTTATAAAATCATCATAGAAAAAAATTAAAGCTCTAAATCCATGTTATTCATCAAAAAAATCTAATATTCATCAATGGAAACTTCCAACATTTTCAATAAAATCAAAAATTAAGGTAAAGTTTAGTTGGACCTAATTGTAACAATCTCAAAAACATAAAAATTTCAAGAAAATGGCAAGAATTGAACTCACTTGAAGTAAAAATATGAAAAACCAACTTAAACTCTCTCTCCCATGACTGTTTGGCCGAAATTTAGAAGATGAATAGCCTAGAAACTTTTAGAATTATATTTGTAATTTTCTAATTTCACCAAATTTACAAGTTTGCCATTAAATGGCTTATTTTTTTTTCTTACTTACACCGCCTCATCTATTTACATTAGGCTTAATTGCTCCTTAAGTCCTCCCTTATTTATCAATTAAGCCATTTAATCACTATTTCTTATAATTAACAAGTTTTGTACTTTTTTCAATTTAGTCTTTTTTAATTAATCAACTATTGAAATGTTAAAATTTTCTAACGAAACTTTAATACTACCTTAATTACATTGGCTCGGTTTATAGAAACAAGGTCTTGATACCTCAGTTTCTAAAACCACTTGACCTAATAAATCATTATAAAACATAAATTTCCTATTCAAAAATCTTTCTAAAACCACATTTGACTCGTAAATTCTAAATAACAAAATTTATGAGCTTACTTGTTGGATTTGGTCCTCAAATCACTGTTTTCGACACCACTAAAAATTGGGTTGTTACATCTACGAAGTTACGTTAATTTTCTGTTGCATTGTTAATTGAGAATTCTCTGACTGTTTTATATAAACTCTATGATAATTAGTCATTTTTGTTTTCTTAGGCGTGAGTACGGAGGGAAGTGATCCTTCGCGTGTTATGCCAATTTAGCAGTGTTGAATTGTTGGTAAACGTTTGTCATCGAAAGTTCTCGTCAAAGTTTGGACACATTTGCTTGAGTGTTAATGTATATATTGATTCATTGTTATAGTTGTTTGATTGGTTGTTGGATGCTTAAATTAGGTTCCGGGATTTCTTCGTGTTATTTCTACTTCAAAACCTCTTCAAGTGCGTGTCGAAAACTTTAATTTTCATGAATTTCAGTTTCCAAAAAACATGGCTATCGACATCACACGACCGTGTGACGGGCCGTGTAACTCACTGTTCATCAGTTTAGAGCAACACGGGCAAGGCATTCGGACGTGTGTCTAGGCCGTGTATGGCCATAATAGTGCAGGGTTCACACAGGTGTGTGTTTAGGCCTTGTAACTTACTATTTGTGACTTAGGACCACATAAGCAAGCACACGGGTGTGTGCCCAAGCCATGTGAGTCACACAGGCAAGGATATAGGCATGTGACCCGGCCATGTAACTCTCTGTTTGTGTTTTGAAACCATACGGAAAGAGGAAATGGGTGTATGCCCAGGCCATGTGAGCCACATGGGCAAGGACATGAGTATGTGTCTAGGCTGTATGGCATATAAAAAGAGCCCGAAACCCATTTTTGAGGTAGCAAATGTTGCCTAAGACTGATATTGATTTCCCCATTGTATGAATGATCTGAATTTGACTGAACAAGAACTCTCTGATACTCTATGACAGACCTATGAATACCATAACTATATGCATACTATGATACTTAATCTGATATTAAACTATGTTATCTATCTGTGAAATAAGTTATAATAATTAAAAATATATTGTGGATATCTATATTTTGCATCTACATGGGTTGGGATATTGTGAAGAAGGAAGTAATCTGCTCTGAATTAGTGGCTTAGCCACCATGTTCATAATTCTAATTTTGGCGCTTTGTATCATTACAATCTAGCAGCTAAGCTACGTTTTTGTAAACATGTCAGATAGATACTCTATGGCGTGTAGGGTTGGCAGGGCATTGAACGCCCTTAATAGTGTGTTGGGATGACCGAAGCTGGTGTGTAGTGGATGGGGAGTTAAGAATATCTGCATCTGCATCTGCATCTGTTTTGGATATGAAATTGAAATTGTTTTTGTATCTGTAATTAATCTTTTTTGAATCTGAACTTGAAATGCTTCTATTACCAAATCGAATCTTTGAATTTGGAAACTACTTGATATATGTGTTTTAGTTGAACAAGCTTCTTTTACGCACTGAGTTCACAACTCACTTTGTTATTGATTGGATTTCAGGTGGTTCTCAAACTTGAACGGGTCAGTGCCGCTGAAGCTTGGTCAAACTTTTATCTTTCTTCTAAATACTACTATTAGGAATTTTGATATTCTAAGATATTATGTTGTTTGGAAAGATTGTGTACTCACTTAATCATTATGCTGGATATTATGCGTTAAATGGTTCATTCTGACTGTGTTAAAAAAGTGGGGTTTTAGAATTGTTGATGTAACTATCTGGACTTGGTCTAGACGTCTAGGCCGGGTTTAGTGTGTTACATTATATATTGGTGGAATATGCTTTTTGACATTAAGAAATGTTTGATAATGTAATAACATGTTTGTGATGGTACCTTGAGGCATATTGGTTAGGTTAAGCATTCATAGGATGATATGTAATATGTTTTGAAATGTTTTAAATGATACTATGTAGGTGTTGTGTTTATTTGTATGCTCGATTTAGTCCCTGATTTACTAATAACGTCTACTATGCATTAATTTGGATTAATTTGATTATTTTAATTGAATTAAATGTAATAATTTTTTGTGAATATTCCGGAATTTCCTATAACATTCTGTAACTTGGGTCTTTCAATCGGGTCGGATGAAGGGTGTTACATTTAATGGTATCAGATTATAAGTTTAGTCAATTTTAGAACTGAATGTAGAGCATATTGAGTCTAGAAATACATGCCACAATAACCCGTGATAGTGGGATATCTTCAGATCCGAATTGACTCAGTTTTTATACATTGTGATGGTCAAATTAAATTGTGTCGTATTTGGTAAGTAAATAGTGATGTTCCTGATTCAGATCAGGGAATTGTTATAGAGTGTTCATTCTGCAAATGTTAGGAAATGAGGAGAGATACTATTTGTTTTATATTTTCAATCAATAAATAATTTAAAAATTAAAATTAAAATTCAAAAAATATAAAAAAAAGTTCATAAAAATTAGTATGGAGTACATGTGGATTGACATGCAAACTATCATGTTTAAAAATTTAACGTTTTAGTTAATATTTTAGGTAAAAAAAATAATGAGAAAAAAAAGTAGAAGGGTTTTTTTAACAAAACCAACCCAAAGAGGAAATAATTAGAAAAAAATAAAAGGTTTTTTTTTACCCAAAATAAGTATTAATTGATCGAAAAAGTGCAAAGATTACATGCTAGTTTCTCAAGAACCTAGTGTGGCATGATCTAGGGGTTGTAAAATGTTGATTTTGTCCCTTTTAATCATTGATTTTGAATTCCACTGGATTTGCTGTAGTCATCACTAAGAAAAGGTGCATAATTTAGGTACTTATTTTTCATATAAGTTTTTTTTCCTACTTGTTGAATCTAAGAACTCAATGATGAACTTATCAAATAAATTTTCATAAAAAATATTATCTTTCCACATTAATTTTAATAGTTTTATAATTAAATTTAAGTAAAAATATTTTTTATAATGAATAAGTATATTTTTGGAGAGTAGAGTCAAGAGGTCAAAAACCATGACAATTGATGAAAAGGCAAAAGCCAAGGCTAAATTTGATTAATATGCATTTTTTTAATTTGTCCTTTAGGTCGATTTTAAAATTAATTAGGAAATAGGGTGTTTTTAGGAGAAAGAAATTTGGGCGTGCTTTTTACACAGAAGACAGGAAAGCTTGTCCAGTTGGACGCGCTTTCACTTTATCTCTCTCTAGGGTTAGGGCTTTTATTTTTTTTTAGGTTTTAAGATTTTTAGGGTTTAAGGTATTTTGAAAGAATTCAGGGTTTTCAACTGAAACGACGAAAGTTCTTAGGTAGTTTTGTGGGGTCGGGGATATGATAACATTCCTCAGCACACATACATTTCATATGTAAGAGTGATGAACAATTTCTAAACATGTTTAAACTGTCAGACTTTTCATGCCAAGGATAAGGAATTTGTTAGAGGAATTTCTTCTAATAATGAAAGTACCTTTTCAGATGCCTGTAGAGCACATTATGCAGCATAAAATCTCTCAAGAGCACGAGCGTGATGAAATTATATGAGTTTTAAACGCGTTCTGAAAATTATTTTCTTGATACGATATGCAATGAATGTGTGCATTCGTAAATCAAATTCAAAGCAATTATTCTCTTTTTCCGTACATAATTCTTTCATAAAAAGGGAAAAATTTTCATAACATAGAAACACCTCAAGTTAATATCAAACAAAAGGACCTTGTGTTGTGAGAGTTGTGTGTACTTCTTTGGACAACTCTCTACTTATTTTTTTGCATTTGTTCATCCAATTCGTGACCGATATTGAAATGAGCCGACGAGTGAAATCCATTATATACTACAATGGTCAAATATGTAATACAGAGGTTGAGGTGGTATTTGTAGGCGCAAAACCCGTGGAATTTACGTTAAATAGTACTATTCAAATGCTTGAGCTACAAACCAAAATCAAGACGAAAGTCGATGGGTTGACCTAGGGAAGAATTACGAGGTTGCAATACAGATTTTTTTTTACTTTTTTTGACCTGTATAAGTATAAGATATTCAATGTGATTAGCGAAATGCATCTTGAGACAGTCATATCATCGCACATCGTAAGCGAAAATGTTGTTATTGAGTTATACGTGGAGTTCGCTGATGCTGATGGATCTGGCTTATCTTCGACTACCATCGCAATGAATACGATACAAAAGTTAAAGCAGAAAGTTCTACTACACAGTTGTGCAGTTGGTTTTCTGGCTTGCTACAAAGTGGCTTCTACAATGTTCCGAAAACATTTATGGGTAGACACTCATTGGTTTCTGGCATTGATCTAAACTTCGGGGGTCTGTACCATTCGAGGTATCAACATAACCCAAATTTAGATGTTTGGACTCGACATTCAGTCAATGCATTCGATTTCAACTTCGGCACTAGGTCAATATTATGGGGCGAAAGTAATTATATTGGGGATCATCGGGGTACACCAGACATCGACTCGTTCAATATTCTAGTGGACACATAGGTTATAAGAGAATTGATAACCTATTCCTTTCGATGGGTCCAGTGAGGGTACGTCCAACACGATGCTCGAAAGTGACATTGAAGACACAGACGAGGAATGATGTGCACCTACGGAAGAAGAGGCTATGAACAAAAACAAGGGAGAAGATTTAAAACCTGAGCCAATCCGGCAGCACGGTCCGAATGGTTCAAAAGTGACACTATTTTTCGAACTGGATTTAGTTACAACAGAGATGGAACATTGTGAGTCTGATGATGATGCCCCCGAAAATAGTCCAAATCTAAATACGAGATTTAAGGCTTATGAACCTCTCTCATATGATGAATATCAACCTATCGACCGAGGGTGGTTTAGAGTTTCCGCGGCTTCTTTATAAAACACCTGGTCATGCAAGCACATATTGTGATGTACAAGTACTGGAAGTAGGAATGGAATACCCTAACAAAGATGTTTTTCTTGCTGCAATAAAACGGTAGAGCTTTAAGAATGACATGGATTACTACGTCAAGAAGTCTCATTCTGAGAAATTCAAAGGAAAGTGCACAATGAAGAACGAGAGGTGTAAGTGGGAAATCATGGCGTCTTACCGGAAGAAAACCAGGATGTGAATGATAAAGAAGTATTCTGGTCCCCATACTTGCATTGCTATGGGCTCAAGTCAGGACCATCTGATGCTAGACTCGGACATGATTGCTGATATTATTCTATTTATGGTGAAGGCCAGTCCCCGATTCAAATACCGGTGTTGATTACGGACATACATAGCTAGTACCAGTACACTTCAACGTACTACAAAGTGTGGGTTGCAAAACAGAAGGCTGTGGAGAAGTCGTATCACGGGTGGAAGGATTTATATAACTATCTATGGCAATGGTGTCAGGTATTAGATTTCTATGTACCAAGTTTCGTAACCGATCTCGAAACGCGCCTAAAGTACTACGACGATCAGTTGGTCCCTAGGAAAAGAGTATCCCACTGGTTCTTTTGGACATTTGAGCAATGCAGCAGCACTGCAAGCATATGGTTTAAATTGATGGTATTTGACTATATAGAAGGTATTAACAACATTTGTTTCTTGTCATTGCTTAAGACAGTAATCGGAAGATTCTACCTAGAGGTTCGCAATAACTCCTACAGAAACGGTAAATAACTGGGATTTCTTTCTAAGTTGGTTGCGCCACCGCATTTGCCCCCAGCCAGACATATGTGTCATATCGAACAGGGGGACCTGAAATACTATTGGTAGTTGATCGTCACGGAGCCCTCTGAGATCGCACTCATCATTGGTACTATATACAACATGTGAGATCCAACTACTACAAAAGATATCCTTCGGCAACTAAGTGAGATTTGTAATTCAAACTATGTATTCACTACATATCAAATATTTATATTGGGTTAATTCATTGCACTAACCTGTAGCTATTTCTAGATAGGTTACGAGCTCGATCAAAATCGATTTCGTCAAATGTTGAACAACTTGAGCACAATTAATACCTATAGTGTGGCGTATGTATTAAATATACCGTTTGAACAGTGGATGTAGTCGTACAGCGAGGGTTTACGATATGGGCACATGACGTCAAACTTGGTCGATTGCATCAATTTCGTACTAAAAGGGATGCGTCATTTTTCGGTAACATCGGTTGTTAAAGAGATAGATGCGTCATTTTTTGGTAACATCGGTTGTTAAAGAGACATACTTTCAACTAACCCACCTTGATTCCTAAGAGGGAGTCGACATATGCTGGACAAATAGTGGGCAGCGGTACATTCTGGGATAATGTGATGAAAGAGATTTGGTAAAGTACAGCGAGAGAGAACACCATGTATGTGGTGTGTCACTCATGCTAGAGCCTCGATTTTTGAGTCAGGAGGACACTAGACCTGACCAGGAAATGTCAGGTGCATCCTATAGTGCGAACCTAATGAAAGGAACCTACGATTGTGAGAGATTTAAAGCACTTCAATTCTCATATGCAAATGCAATTACTGCATTTGGGAACATAAAGATTGAGTACGCGACTTACATCAACTATGTCTGCCGACTATAATGCATTCACAGTGTTTGGAGTCTTGAATTCCCACCTACCCTAGATGAGAGTATATGGCCACTGATGTCTAGCGCGCTATTCGAGTTGGTGCCGAACAAGGTCTTGCGTTACATCTCGAAAGGTTGCCTGAATTTCACTTGGATAAGGAACAATATGGATATTCAAGAGAGAGACGGTCAACAGAAATTATGCGAGTATTGTAGAAACCTAGGGTATAAGAAGCTAACATGTTCTTTTTACAAGGATACGTTGAGGCTTCAGCGTCGATAGCATTACTTTTTACCAAATTTCATATTCATTAGTGTGCTTCGCATATTTCCATTGGTTCAATTTGTTATTTATTGTTAACTTATGCATAACTCATGATAGATAATAATAAAGACAAATATATTGTTTGAATGAATAACCTCAGTTTTTTTATTTATGACATATCTATATTTACATCAAAATATTTATAACAAAAAATACACTCAATCATGTCATCAAGGAGAATGTCTGTTGCCAGGCAGTGGATGACGGTCGCATGGAAGATTTTTACGTACAACTGGAGGTGCATACAGAGGTGTATCTGGAGGTGCAAGCCTATAGACTTTCTTCTCGTTGTCATCATCACTTGAATATGAACTAGCACGGCCCCCTGAGCAATCGTTTCTTCGAGATCAACAATGACATCATCTTTCTCTATGTTGATTACTACGTCGTCCTCACTTGCCATCATGTATCCGCCACTCCCATGTCCGGTGGTTGCGACGATGAGTCACCCCGATAAAATAGTCATGCGCACGGTGTTTGGGCTATTATAGGCATGTAATCATAATGTGCCCCAAATCTTGGGTATGTCAGAAATGTACCGGGCATCGACATCGAATTTTACATGGGTGTCTACATCGATATTGTCATCAACGGCAATGCATGCGTCAATATCGAATATCGAATTACGCTGCTATGGCAGACAACATTGTTCCTTCGGCCGAATTTGCCTACTCATCGCATTTAGTGGTAGCAGATACTACTTGCTGACAACTCTGAACCATGCCAAGTAATCATTAGTTGTCACCGTGTTTGCGGAGAAAAATGGTTCGCGAGCGGGTATGGATTTCATCCTACGATCCCAAGCCTGGATGTGATTCTCCGTCCAGTCTTCGTTTATTTTCCCCCACATGTCCACCCTATGCAATATCTTCATGTCTCATGGTGGAGGTGGAATTCGTTGTTTATACCCGAATTGTCGTAGAACCCGATCTAATTCGTGCATTTCCACCATCACGTACACATCAACGACACCTTCGCATCCCACATCTCTATTGTCCAACACTTCTAGCGGCATGCAAGATATAATCTTGGGGTCGACATACGACATCTATTCAAACTAAAAACAGAATTGTAAATATTGTTACATACAAATTTTTTGGAACAAATCATTGCATAATTAATATAGGTTCGAAAAGGATAGGTAATTAACCTCAGTTTCCGAGCGTTACTCTAACAACAACCTAATGTCTTCTAACTCGTCGAGCAGTCCCACATAACTCGGCCCAAGGTTCCACCTGTACAAGCGATATATTAGTCGAAACATATGATAAATAAAAACATTTATTGCACAAACTATGTATTTATTGATAAATGATGTTTACCTCATCACTAGACTTGTTCAAGGTGGCCCGGTCTGAAGGCCTACTCGAAAAGTAAAAGGGTTTGGGCAAAAATATAGGCCTGAAAAATAGGCTTGGGTAAAAAAATAAGGCCCGTTTAGGCCTGAAAAATGGGCTTGGGAAAAAAAGGGTCCCGCTTTGGGTAAGGCATTTTTGGCTTGGGCCCGACTCGAATTCACTAAATGACAAAAAAATGCTATTTTTGTTATTTTAATGATATTTTCTTGTTGTTTTCTCCCTATTTTGCTACCATTTCACTATTATATTGCTACTATTTTGTTGTTATTGTTTGTAGATTGTATAACACTTGTTTTATTGTTAAATTTGTTATTATTTTAAAGACATTTTCTTGTTAAGTTGCATTTATCTTATTGTTATTTATTTTTAAAAATTTATTTTCAATATGTTCAGAAATATTTATTTTAATATTTTTAGTATTTTTATTCGATTCGGGCTTGGGCAAATTTTTAAGCCTATTTTTTGGGCTGGACCGACCTCAAGCCTAGCAAACAGGCCTAAATTTTTGCTTGGGCCCGGCCCAACCCATGAACACCTCTACTCGTCACCAAGGGGAATGTGTATGGGTCGACCACTCTGGGACATAGAAACGATATTTGCCACTAGGCCCC
The DNA here is from genome assembly GCF_007990345.1 of Gossypium hirsutum. Classification (NCBI taxonomy): domain Eukaryota; kingdom Viridiplantae; phylum Streptophyta; class Magnoliopsida; order Malvales; family Malvaceae; genus Gossypium; species Gossypium hirsutum. The sequence goes on along the minus strand of NC_053435.1, from coordinate 29,421,970 downwards.
CGATTGCAGCAGTAGTAGGCAATCACCGATCGACATCTTATCTGGTTGTATTGCCTGATAAAGCTCTCAGTATAATGTGGACAACACGACAGATCCTCAACTTAGTTTTGTGCAGTTACTGAAGTCCGCTAGATGTAGAAGTCACCTTATGTGCACCAAATTTCTAGATTTATCGGGCATTAAAATGCCCCCGATTAACCTAATGATGAATGCTTGAGAATATTATTGTATGACCTCCTCTGTTGCGTCATCGGGAAGCTTATTGAAATTTGTCTCCAACCAGTTGATCGATATCTGACCACCTTCAAAACGGTTTGAGACCTTCCCTAACATTCCACTTTCCTCCGAACCATCGCTGATCCCATGATGACTGGCCCATTCATCGGCAGACTGAGCTGTAACGCTATGTCCTTGAGTGTGATTGTACACTTACCGCATGGAAAGTGGAAAGTGGAAAGTGAGTGTTTCGAGACTCCATCTTTCCACCAACGCGCTGATTAGTATGTGATTGAGTTTGCAGCCCCCTTGCATGCAAGACTAATGTAAGAATCCAGCCTCTTGCAGGTACCCAGGAATTTCAGGGATCGGAAGCTCCCTTTATTATATATGAATGCCTCCAGCACACGATCGTCTGCCTATTTATAACATAAAAAAAATTAAACTTATCAAAAAATAAATATTAACATAATTAAAAAAAATTAAAATTTCGTCTTACCATTGCTAATTGGACTACAGGAATATGGTTGTAGTCTAAGCGGATTAGAGAGACGTCTATTTTTGAGAAATTGATCTGAACAATTAAAATACAATATAATTAAAAAATAATATTTTAAAATGAAAATATAAATAAATATTGAATAAAAAGCTTAGAGAGTTAAGAGAGTTTGAGAGAAGGGTGTGAATGAAAAAAATTTGGGGGTATTTATAAGTAAAAACCATTGGGGAATTTTAAATTTTTTTGTTACTGTTTGGCGCGACAATAGTCAAAAACTCGTTGCATTTTACCATTGAGGGAAATCGCATCTAGTTGGATGAGCTTTCTTGCCATCTATGCAGGAAACGCGCCTAGTTGGATGCGCTTTCAATTTCTCTCTCCTAAAATGACATATTTCCTAATTAATTTTAAAATTGACCCCCCTCAGTCATTACGAAACGCCCTCGATCAGTGCAATGGGATGTCTCTATTTATCTATCTCTTGACTCGAAATGGGAGCAGGTTTGAAAAAGAACTTTAAAGTGTTTAGGGTTGGGTCAAGAAGGTCTCTTAATGCCCTCTTTTTTTTCTTCACATTAGAGTTATTTCTTATTTCACAAATACTTGCCATGGTAAGGAAGAAGAGGGGAACAATCACACTTGGAGAGTGTAAAAGATTGGGCCAAATTTAATTGCAATTCAACAATCCGACAGTAATTACTGGATTACAAAGTATCCATTACTTCGAATTCAGATTTGATTTATCAAGTTGGTTTATCTAATTTATCCGCTACGTCAAATTCAAATTTAATCACCTTCTATACTTCACAAGAAACAGCTAGTTCAGGACTCCATTTGCTAGCCTCACGGATGATTTCATTACCCTCGCGGGCAAGGTCACGTCCCTCATTATGAGCTTGTACACATGCTTCTAAAGCAACTCGATTAGCTACGACAACTGGTGCATTTCCCCAAGGGTGTCCTAAAATTCTTCTACCGAATTATAGTACGAAATCATTTCTAAAGATCTTGATTAAAACAAGCATATGCCAAACATAAATACTCCTGAAACTAAGGACAAAACACCGAAACTCAATATTAAGTAAAATAAATGCTACGGTTTCGATCTTTTTCAATAAAATCATCACATAGTAAATCAATAAAGCCAAAAGTTATCTAGCAAAATTAAAAAGAAAAAAAAACCAGCATATTAATCAAATTTAGCCAAAAGCCACCGCTATATGAATTTCCCTATTATTATTTATGTAATTTTCTTCTGTTTTTCTTTTTCGTATTTATATTTTACTGAAACAAATAATTAAATTTGAATCAATCTTCTCTCTACTTCACAAAATTAGGGTTCATATTCACGCCAAATCGATCAGATATGGGGGGAGGCAATGCCCAAAAGTCCAAGACGGCGCGGGAAAGAAACCTCGAGAAGGCTAAAGCCGGCGCTAAAGGTTTCACTTTTCTTTTCTTTCTTTTTTTTCGTATCAGGAACTTGAATAAATAGTAAAAAGTAGGGTTTTTTTTTAATTCATATGAATTATATTCTTCTATTGATTATATTTTATTTTATTTTTCAGGAAGCCAGCTCGAATCTAACAAGAAAGCTATGTCGATTCAGGTAAATTTTGGTGTCTATATATTTATTAAAGAAACATGATTATTTTCCCTCTCTTTTTCTTGTTCTTTATTAGTCATCTTTTATTGCTGTTTGCTAGTTCTTTTGTGGGTTGCATTGCTTTATCTTCTATTTTTTCCCCACTGAAACATGAAGATATATTGGCCTTTCTTTTAGACAGAGGAAAAGGTTTAATTACTTTTTTTTTTCTTTCTGATATTTTGTAATTTTGCAGCTTCAAATTATCTGATATTGTTTCAAATTTGGTTTGTTGATTAGTATCAACAAGGCTTTGCTCTGTAAAAATGATAAAAATGGATAAGAATTCATAATTTTCTAATCTAATGGTTATGTTTCATAATCACTTCCTCACATTGTAGCTTAACCATTGGGATTGAAATTTTCCCATCCTTAACCGTTAAAACTAACCTTTCCTTCCATGAAAGTGGCTTCAAGTGCTCATTTCATGTAAGGAATTAGTCTTCATGTTGTAGAATGGTCTGCCATGCATGTATTTTACAATGACAAATTGTCTCTGTGCCGGTGCGTGAAATTTTAAATGCAATTCTTAATTGAAGTGCTTTAATTTGTGTTCATGTACATATTTAGTGCATTAATCCTTGCGTTTGATTTTGTTTTTTGTCTTAAGCACTATATTTTGGGAAAGAAAGGGGGGGGGAGTGGTTATGGTTGTTCGTTCTGTCCTCCCTATTTCTCTCCATCATTTTATGAATAGTATGTTGGGTTTAGAATTTGAGGTACTTATTTGTTATTTATGAAGTGTTTGCAAGTGTGAGAAGTAGTGGCGCGATAGCAGTGATTTCCAATGACATTAAGTTTACGAGGAATCTTGTGTCATTGATATGTTACCAAGGAGATTAGGACCTCTTTTGTGGTAAATGGTTATAGATGAAAGCACTAGGCGTGTTCGTGATGATGTTCTTCAGTATCATTTTTTGTAGATTTTTAAACCTTCAGCAGATGAGACTATAGTGGGAGTCGGTTTGAATCTGTCCATTTGACATATGCATGGCGTGCAAGAAATTACTATGATTTAGCATTTGAACTTAGCATCTGTATAATGCACTTAATTATTGGAGATTGTAACAATCTACTCAATTAAAATGCAGTGCAAGGTATGCATGCAGGAATTTATGTGCACAACATCCGAGGTGAAGTGCCGGGAACATGCAGAAGCAAAGCATCCAAAATCCGATGTGTATGCATGTTTCCCTCATCTAAAGAAGTGATGTAGTTGGAGCAAGAAAATTCTACTGTTAGATATAGACATTTGTTTGGATATTAGTTAATGTAAAGCCTCAACCGTGATTTATAGATACTATGGGACTATTTGTGCCTGCCCCAAGAGTGAGGAACCAATTGATCCTCAAACCCTTACAAATGGACAAATTGGAGATCGGTTCATTCCTGCTTCAATGGTAAAGTGAACATTGTTGTTTATTTTAGCATTGTCTCTTGGAAAAATGCTGCTGTGAATTGGTTTCTTTTAGCGTTGTTCCGTTTGTATGTCATTTGCTGGTTCCATTCTCTTGAACATTAACCGTCTTAAGTAGTAATTAATTTGTAATGTGGGGACTCCAATAACCTTTGGTTTGTGCGATGATGTGGAAGTAATGCAGTAGATTCTTTGTGCATGAGATCAAGTACAGATCTATGTTATTCGGATCTAGAAATGATTGCGGTATAGATATGTACATTAGTATGGAATTGATATATAGTCATCCTCGACAAGATAGGTGGCTGTAATACACCTATAATAGCACTTTTTAATTTAATTTTCAAATTAAAAAGAGTAATCTTTAAAAATAGTCACTTATGTATGGTTTAGCTAACGTTTTGGTCATTGAACTTCGATTTATTATGTTTTGATAGCTAACGTGACAATGTTTTGATCTGGGTCATTACCTGTCATCAATGGAGTTATGAAAATCTGATGTGGCACAAATTATGCCTTTAAATGCTGCTGATGTGTCATCCACATAGTCTTAATCTTCTTTTTCTTCATTTCATTTTTTTTTTCGTATTCTTTCTCATTTTTCTCTCGACTTTCTCAACTTAGTTTCTCTAGAGCACTCTCCCTCTCTCAAGCTTCATTCACAACCATCAACTGCCCGTTCTGGTGTCATCGTTGTCGTTACCTTTGACAAACATACATTGAAATGCTCTCTCAACTACTTCAGAAATCCCTAACCGGTTCGTTTTTTCAAAAACCCACTGAAAATCCTTGAATAAAAAACTCAACTTTTGATCCAACTCTCTCTTTCACCGGTCGTTAGATTGGCTCAAACATGTTTTTCTCCTTATCAATATCTCCTTCTTGATCGTTGAGATCGGTGAGCAAGTCGCTGACCTGAATTTGACCTCCTTTATTGCTTTGATTTTTTTTTGGCACCTTTCATCAAGAATTTGATGTTGAAATTGGATATGAAGAAGCTAGCGAACTTCAAGAACATTGAAGGAGTAACTAAGTTTTTGCTTTTGAAACTAAAGGACCTCCAAATTTTCATCGGTGACGCATGATGACGGATGTTTGGTGTTTGCTTACTACAACGATGTTGCTGTTGACCCAACATTTGTGTACTTTTCTCATGCATTGAATGAGGTTAAGTGCTGAGGTTTGAAACACTGAAAATGCTTGCTGTTTTAGTCTTTTATTATTGCTTTTGTCTCCTATTTCATATATCTCAGCGCTAAGATCAAACAATTTATGGCTTTTTGATGTTTTACTTTTAATTGTTTGCTGTTTCATGGAATTTTGTGGTTGACTAAAAGTAATTTAAGTCTTTGTTAAAAAGAAAGTCTAATCTTCGAATGAAGCTTGAGAGTGGGAGAGACGAGAGAACAATGCGAAGAAAAGAAAGAAAAAGAAAAAGAAAAAGAAATAAAGGAGAAATAAAGGGAAAGGAAATAAATAAAAAGTTAATTTTTCAAAAGAAAAAATATGTTTAATTAATGCGGTGATGGCACGTCAATATTTAATGGCACAATTTGTGTCATGTTAAATTCCCGTAATTTCATTAACAGTAACTAACAGCTCAAGGACTAAAATGTTATAAATCGATAACGTTAGTGGTCAAGACGTCGTAAATTAAAGTTCAATGTTATTTATACCTTACATAAAAAACTATTTTTGTAATTTACTCAATTAAAAAATTATAATATATTGATATAAATAATTAGTTCAAATTTTAAAATTTTGAAACGAGGTAGTTTAGCAAAATATGTTTTTAATATATTATTATTATTATCATTATAGATGAAAAATTATTATAAAAAGTAAAATATAACATGAAAATCAGTTTTCCAATAAATGTAACTGTTTTAATTAAATTACAATTGAATGGTGTTAAAAAAGAGTGGCCGGAAATATAAGTGTAAGACACTTGTGTTATTTCGATTTTTCCTTTTTAAATATTAATGTTGAACATTGTTTAGGTTCATATTTGAGCATAAATATGTAAATGACTTGTGAAATACTAGAAATCTTGGAATAATAGACACAATTGCATTGTTGGAAAATCAAGGCTTAAAGATAAGCTTGATGTGGATGTGTTGAATATAAAATATAAACACAAGAAAAAAGAGACTTTATTTGATACAAAGAAAAAGAAAACTGCTATGTTAACAAAACAAACCTCCAACTGCCTAAAATTGAGGATGGCAGCAGCAGTAAGCACAATAAATCTTCCCAGCCGAATGTGGGCTCTGCACACCAACCCAATGTGAATGGGTTACTGACTTCGCATCCTGCAACTTTCAGCAGCCCTCACTTGAGAAGTAAGGATGGACCTGCAGAGAACAAAAAAGAATCGAGGATCATTTCATACTAACACTTTTAATTAAACCAAAGGAGCAGAAAAAGGTACTGGTCTATCATAGCTTCTTTTGCAGTTAGCCTCTCCTGATGATCATATCGAAGCAACTTATCCAGAAATCAATTGCCTACAGGTCAAAAGAGCTTTAAAGACTGAATCTCGATTACTATAAGGCATTTTGTGCAATGTAACTCAGCTTATTGTACTTCAATTCCAAGATGTTTGCCTAAAGAAGAAAATTTACCTCTGGTGAAACAAGATGCGGATTATCGGCATTAATGAATTTGGACCAGGGTTTTCGGCTGTGCCTGAACAACATATCAATATGTTAACTCAATAGAGTTAGTCATTCCACACTATTAGTGCCTACCAGAGGGATCTAATCTGTGTGTCAAACAGCATCACCACAGGGTCCATTGCCTTGTTTAATAGTTCAGTGCAAACTTTGTATATCTGGTCATGCTTAATGTACCTTCCAACAAGAGCATTAAATTGAGGATCAAGCTCCAACTGGTATTTGTTCAGATATGCATTCAACTCATCAGTTCCTACCACCTAAAGTTACAATAATTTAGCAGTCAAAAGCTTTGTCACATTCCTTGTAAACTGGCGATATATGGTTAGGAAAAAAAAAGGAAAATAGGTTTTCGTGTTTTGAGTGTTCATATAAAGCATCCACCTACTAACAATCCCCTAACAAGTGATAGTCACAAAGAGAATAAATGTTTAAATCAAACCTATATGAATAATGCTGCGTCTACAAAGGGTAGTGAATAAACCTACGTTGCTCTAGCTCTTCATTGTTCTTGAAGTACCCATGTCTGGCATCCGCATCTGATGCATATCCAAACATAGATATGGGGATACGGTCCTCCAAGGACCTTCCAAATACAGGGAAATCTTGACAAATTTTGAACATACCCATGTTCGTTACTCAAACCCAAGCTTGAGTAACAAAGGAATAAATGCCCCTAGCAGGTGCTGAAAAGGTTACAAAGTGATGCTCCAGATGTGGATTGTAAAAACGAAGATTACTGAGGTGGTGAAGGTACAAAGACATAGAATAATACATTTTCTAAGTAGCAGTTAGAAAATGATGAATTATCTAAACCAAAATGTTAATTTAACAATAACAATGATGAAAAGAAAATTAATATTCAACAACAATATAAGAAACATTGACAAATTTGCAAAAGCATATTACCTTTGCAATTTTAACTAGTTGATCATTGTTGTCATGGCCATAGAAGAATGGTTCCTTCCGGAATATCTGCACGATAAACAAGTATAACAAACAAATCAAACAAACATAAATATTCTATTATGCACCCAAAATTGAAATTTTAAATTAAAGTTTAGTACACTCAAATTAGAACAATGGTATTTCGCACCATTCCAGCAAACATGCAGCCAAGGCTCCACATGTCCAAAGAATAATCATAGTCCTGTAAATCTATCAGAAGTTCGGGCCCTTTAAAGTACCTAAGAAATAAGGAGAGAAATTAAACTTCCCAAAACTGTATCAAGATTGTTGATGGTACTGTAAACTGAATCCAAATTTGTTTATAGAATTGCTTGGAGAACGTATAGGTCTTCCATTATCTAGAAGGTTTTCGTATCTTAAAGAAAGAATCAAAGCTCTCTAACATCCTGATCATTGAAAGCTAATACTCAAGAGTCTATAAAAAAGTGAAAGAAAAGACAGATTTACTCTTCAAGGAGTTGAGAAAAAAATTAAATGTACTGCATATCTAAATTCCCCTAGCTCGACTTGTTTAATGAGTTTCATGCTAAATTTTGCATCTATATGCCTGTATTACAAGCCAAATTCAATTTCTATAAAGGAAAGAATTCCAAGTACAAGCAAGGAAAACATACAGGTAAATAATCCCAAACGGATTTCTTTTTCTTTTTCAAACATGGACTAATATATAAGGCTTGTCCTTTTCTAACTAAGGTCTTAAAGAAGAAAACAATTTTGAAAATATATAAAGGTCGACAGTGGTAAAGTAAATCACATGATTCATGATGCCTTCAAAATATTACCTGGAAGCCACACGGACATTATACTCTTTTCCAGGATGGTAAAACTCGGCAAGTCCCCAATCTATCAAGCGAAGTTTGCGCAGCTCATGATCTATCATGATATTGTGAGGCTTCACATCTCTGAGCATTATTCCTTGTGAATGACAGTAATCTAATGCCTACAAAGCAAAGAAATCTTTTCCTATCACCCTATAACGCCAAATGCAACCCAGAAATCCCCCAAAAGCTTAACAAAGCCAGTAATAATTTGGAATTGGATCAAGTAAAGAATAAAAACTACAAACGGTCATGCAACAAAAAATACCATGGAGCAGAGTTATATACATATTAAATTTTGTTACGAGTTGCGTAATTTCACCTTGAGAAGTTCGTATATGTAGTAGCGAATATCATAATCTGTCAAAGTTGGGTAGAGAACTTTGAAATCTGTATTGTTGACGTACTCAAATACCAAGCTAGGCGCCTTGGAGTGCTGATCTCTAACAATATCAAGAAGTTTAATAATATTTGGACCACCGCATAGATTCTGAAGGATTTTTATCTCTCTCTTAATCTACCAATAATAACAAAAAATAATGATAGGATTATTGATCATGGCGGCTATGCCTTAAGATTTCATCACATAAATATATAATTAAAGTCTTAACTAGCAACCTTTTTTTTCTTGACAGGTTTGAGAATCTTGATTACACAGCGTTCATTGTTGTTGACATTTTTACCCTCGAAAACCTCACTGTATTTACACCTTCCAACTTTCCGAATAACCTCATAATCATATTGATCCTTAATACAGAACCGAATATAACCGAAACGATATCAATTTATGCTCATTGATGAACAGAATCGGATTTTCATTAGAAAAGTTGCAGAAAATGCTTAAGGTTAGTAAGATTAGAAGAAACAATTCTAACTGTAAGCAAATTACATAATCTTCAATTCAGATTAGCGGATGTGACTTGGTTTAAAAATTGATTAAAGGAAATTCGAGAACAACCTAATCAACGATCGATTTAAGAAATTTACCCCCATTGAACAGTGAGGGACTCGTAATCCCAATACTCCTTGGGACGAAGGACATTGACGTCAGAATAAACGCGAGATTTGGACATGACTTGCCAGCGATAAGGGCAGGAGATCTTGTCAATCTCACGGTTAACGGAACAGTAGTGGGCAAGCAGAGGGCGGGAAGCGAAGATGGCAAAAAATAGCTAGAGGTGGAGTAAGACTGGTGGGTTGGTGGTGGTGCGTCGGGCATAATTCATTCACTCAAGCCAAGCCAAGCCAAGCCAGCCCATTTATTTGAATGATAAGTTTTGGTTTTGGAGAGAAACGGGAGAGTACGGGAGGGGAGTTAGGGCCTTTGCTTGCTTAGCCGAGCTGAGCTGCTGGGATCTAACCTATTTTGATATTGAGACCAATTTCATGTTCCATCCGCCGGATGTTTATCTCTTGAAAGAACAAAATATCTCTCCGTTTTGATATGAGCAAATTAGTTTCCTCTTTAAAAGAATAGTTGGTCAATTTTGAAGGAAAGCAATTATAAGGTAAACTACACATATAATCTCGTCCAATTAAAAAATCGATCATCTTCACCATTACTGTTAAAATCATAAATAACGAGATGTTACCCTCAACTATTTTTACGTATTATATCATAATTGATTGCAAATGAAGCTGAATTGATTGCTCTTAGAAACTCCAATGAAGCAGAGAAAGCTGATGAACAAGCCATTGGGGATAATTTGATAACAAAATTGGAAGGGGCTTTAAGCAATGTTGTCGTGCGAAGGGGACTCTATGCTGGGGTGGCGGTTCAGGTTGCGTAACAGTTTTTGGGTATCAATACTGTTATGTTATTACAGCCCAACAATAATTCAGTTCGCTGGATTTGCTTCCAACAAGATAGTATTGGTGCTTTCTCTAGTCATGTCTAGTCTCATTGCTGTCAGCTCCATTGTTAGTATAGCTTTCGTGGACAAATATAGGAGGAGAACGGTGATCGTCTCTATGTTTGGTATCATTTCTTTCAAGTTGTTGCTGTTGCTGCAGTAGAAAACCAGCAGAGTGGGAGAGGGAGAGGGAGAGGGAGAGGGACGGTGGTAGGAAGAGAGGGGGAGGGGGAGAGGGACGGGATGAGGAGGGGAGGGGAGGGTTTATTTTATTTTATTTTATTTAATATTAATATAAAATTTAATATCAATTAAGGCTTTTAGCACCAATAAAATTTTACCATATTATCAAATTTTAAAGATATGAAATCATTATTATACACTTATATATAGAGAATTTATTTTATAGATCATTCCTACCACATTATTTATGGTATCTTTTCAATTATTTAACCACATTTCAACAATTTTTTTATGTCTTTAGCACATAATTTTGATTTTTTTTTACTTCGAATCCTAAATCCAAAACCTAAAACCCTAAATCCATAACTCCAGACACTTGATGTAACGCCCCGTACCCGAGACCGTCGCTAGAGTCGAACACGAAGTGTTAACAGACTTAAGTCATTACTTAAACAGCTCAAACAATTTATTTTTAAAATTTCCAGTCAAGCTAGCAATCTGCGTCACAGTAGCTTAAAAATTCATATCTCGAGTTCTGAAACTCGAAATCCAATTCCGTAAATTTTTCCTGAAACTATACTCATATATATATTTACTAATTTTTTTCTAGAATTTTTGGTCAAGCCAATTAGTACAGTTTATTAGTTAAAGTCTCCCCTGTTTCAGGGTTTGACTGCTCTGACCTCTGTATATTACGAATCAGATATATCTCCGTACATAATTTCAATGACTATTAAGTTTGTTTCTCTTAAAACTAGACTCAATAAGGAATCTGTACATATAAAGAATGACTTCTAATTATTTTTTTACAATTTATGATGAATTTTTAAAGTCAGAACACGGGATCTAGAAATCACTCTGGCCCTATTTCACAAAAATTCAAATATCTTATAAAATATAATTTATATACCTGTTTTGTTCAATCTATATGAAAATATACTAATTAAGCTTCAATTTAATAACTTACTCATCATTTAATTCTATTTCTACTATTTTTAGTGATTTTTTAAATTTACATCACTGCTGCTGTCAGATTCTGTTTTATGGCAAATTTCACTTTACTAAGGATTTTCATGGACTAAATAGCATTTTAAACATACATAACATCAAATATGACTTAGATTGGCCATTCCAATGGCTAATCATTTACAAACCCTTTTCTTACCAAACGATAGCCATATCATAAGATCAATTACACAAAATGAGTGTTTTGCCATACATGCCACATTCAAAATACACAAGCCATTTTACCAATTTAAGCCTTCGGATAGTGTGAACGAGTCTTCGACCTATCCCGATTCTCAAGCCGGCTTGTCAAAACTACAATGAAAGAAAAGGAGGGAGTAAGCACAAATGCTTAGTAAGTTCACATGCAAATAGCAAGTAACATAATCACACAATCTCACATAAAACATCATTTGCATAAACAACACCAAGTCATTCATGTTTCATTTACATTTAATATCTTTCTACGATTTCATCATACCAAGTTTTCAACCCGAGGGTTTAAGCAGATACCTGTCAAATTTTCTCATTTACCACACTTACCAACATGTCACCTTCGTTTTAGGCCTTCTTCTTATTCACGTAAGATTCACCCGTTGAACACATCAGAATATAATTCGAATACGCGGATCTCATGAACATAAGAGCCATACCCGTAGCTAGACAAACTCAATAGCCTGCGGAACTTATGTAGCCAAGCTACCATGTAACCCGCCCATAAGTGAACTCAGACTCAACTCAACAAGCTCGGGCGTTCGCATCCATAAGTGAACTCGGACTCAACTCAACGAGCTCGGATGCCTAGTTACATCTCACGTACTCGGACTCAACTCAACGAGTTCGGAACTCAACCATCCTAGTGACATGTCACTTGTATTCTAATCTATTCCCAAGGTTCAAACGGGCGCTTTCCTCGATCACACATCTTTGCCGTCTTCCACGAAATATCGAAATCGATACTTCGGTGATAGTTCATACTCATCAAGTAATTCACATAATTACATATTATTCAACAATAACCACAAAGCATAATATTTCATGATAATAATCAGCATCATATCATATAAACAACATTAAATTGCTTAAAATGAAAATTATGTTACTACATTTACACATGAACTTACCTCGGTACAAAATTATTAGCAATCGAGCCTATTCTACGTAAACTTTATTTTTCCCTCGATCGCGACTTGAATCTCGTTTCTCTTGATCTATAATGCCAAATTAATCTTATTTAATACATACATTCATCAAAACAGCATCTAATACGAACTTTTGCAAAATTACATTTTTGCCCCTAAACTTTTGCATAATTACACTTTTGCCCCTAGGCTCGGGAATTAAACTTCATCCCTTATTCTTATGTTTTATGACATGCTGATCATTTTTCCCTTCTATGGCAACATCAAATTCACACTCTAACATGTACTTATGACTATTAGGTATTTTTACCGATTAAGCCCTTTTACTCGTTTTCGCTTAAAACCGAGTAGTACAAGTTGTCTAACATAATTTAAAACCTCATATTCTATCATAAAGCACCAAAATACACAAATTTCACCTATGGGTATTTTTCCAAATATGAGCCCTAGGTTGAATTATTGCTAGCATAAGCTTAATCGAGCTATCGGGATTCCAAAAACGTAAAGAACATTAAAAACGGGGCTTGGAATCACTTACTATGGAGCTTGGAAGCTTGAAACAAACCCTAACTATGGAGAACCCTTGAAATTTCGGACTAATGAAGAAGATGGACAAAAATTGGCTTTTAATTTTGTTTTTAATTCATTTTAATAACTAAATGACCAAAATGCCCTTACTACTAAACTTTCCAAAAATTCCATCCATGTCCAACTTTTGTCCATAGACTTAGAAATTGGTCAAATTTCTATTTAAGACCTCTTCATTAATATTCCAAAACAATTTCATACCAAAAACTCCTTAGAATGCAAGTTTTGCAAATTATTCGATGTAGTCCCTAATTTCGATTTAAGCACTTTAGGCATAGGATTTCATCACGAAAGTTTCATACAATCATGCAATCATACCATAAACATCAAAATAATTATAAAATAATTATTTTTATCTCAATTTGTGGTACGAAACCACTATTCCGATTAGGCCCTAATTCGAGATATTACAACTCTCCCCTACTTTAAGAATTTTCGTCCTCGGAAATCTTACCAGTAAATAGGTGTGGGTATTGGTTTCCCATAGTTTCTTCAGGTTCCCATGTAGTCTCTTCTACCCTGTGCTTTTGCCACAATACTTTCACTAGAGCGACACTTTTATTTCTTAATTGTTTGACTTGTCGAGCTAAAATCTTAATCGGTTCTTCTTCGCAAGTCATATCCGGTCGTAGTTCAATTTCTGTCGCTGAAATTATATGTGAAGGATCTGAACGATACCGACGTAACATAGATACGTAGAACACATCATAAATCTTCTCTAATTCAGGTGGTAATGCTAGCCGATATGCTACCGGTCTAACTTTTTCAATTATTTCATATTGTCCAATAAAACGTGGACTTAAGTTGCCCTTCCGTCCAAATCTAAGGACTTTCTTCCATGGAGACACTTTCAAAAATACCTTATCACCAACTTGAAACTCGATTTCCCTTCGTTTCAAATCCGCATAAGATTTTTGTCTATTTGAAGCAGCTTTCAAACAATCTCGAATCACTTTCACCTTTTCTTTGGTTTCTTTTATTAGATCAACTCCATAAATCTGATTTTCCTTGAGTTCAGTCCAATACAATGGCGTCTGACATTTACGACCATACAATGCTTCATAAGGTGCCATCTTCAAACTCGTTTAATAACTATTATTATAAGAAAATTCTACCAACGGTAAGTACCTTTCCCAACTACCTTGAAATTCCAATACGCAACATCTGAACATGTCTTCAAGAATCTGAATTACTCTCTCTGATTGTCCATCAGTTTGTGGATGAAAGGCAGTGCTGAAATTTAACTTTGTACCTAATGCCTCTTGCAACTTTTTCCAAATCCGTGAAGTAAATCTCGGATCTCTATCCGAAATGATTGACAAAGGTATTCCATGAAGTCTAACAATCTCACAGATATACATTCAGCCAACTTATTAAGAGAATAATCCGTACGTACCGAAATAAAATGAGCCGATTTAGTCAGTCTGTCAACTATTACCCAGATGGCATTTTTCTTCCCCGGAGTTAACGGCAACCCTGATATAAAATCCATAGTAATCCGATCCCATTTCCATTCAGGAACCATGATAGGCTGGAGTAATCCTGAAGGTACTTAGTGTTCAGCTTTCACTTGTTGACAAACTAAGCACTTTGATATAAACTCGAAAATATCTCTTTTCATTCCACTCCACCAGTACATTTTCTTCAAGTCATTATACATTTTCATACTGCCCGGATGAACCGCCAAACAACCATTATGTGCTTCATGCAAAATCTTTTGAATCAACTCATCATTTTTCGGTACACAAATCCTGTAACACCCCTTACCCGAGACCATGGTCGGAGTCGAGCATGAGGCGTTACTTGACTTAACTTAAAAGTTCGGGGCATAAAAATTTACTTTCAAATTTAATTTCATCATTCATAATAAAGCTGTCCTCCTGTACAGCAGTCACTAAAATAATTATAATTCAAGCTACAAAACTCGAAATTTAGATCCGTAAATTTTCCATAAAACTAGACTCATATATCTATTCATCATAAATTTTTCAGAATTTTTTCTTTAGCCAATTAGTACAGTTTATTAGTTGAAGTCTCCCCTGTTTCACTAATCGACTATCCTAACCACTCATCACTAAAATTTAATTATCTCTTATTAAAGGCTTCATATGGTGATTAAACTTATTTCTACTGAAAATAGACTCATTAAGGAGTCTATACATATAAATTATAACTCAAAATTCCTTCTGTACAATTTTTAATGAATTTCTAAAGTCAGAACAGGGGACTTCAAAAACATTCTTGCCCTATTTCACTAAAATTCAAATATCTAAAAGTATATAATTCTTTTGCTTACTCCACTTCTTTTATATGAAAGTAGACTCTTTCAGCTTTAATTTCATATCTCACTCAACTTCTAATTCTATTTCCACTATTTTTGGTGATTTTTAAAAGTTACATCAATGCTGCTGTCCAAGAACTGCTCCATTGCAATTTTTAAAAAAAAATTCAATATAACCCCTTTATAATTGTCTAACCTTCCCTGCAAATTTCAAATCACAACCAATTCCAGTATTTCATCTACTTCATTTAAATACTAATGAAGTTCAACCAATCAACCATTTCAAACTAAAAACATGTATATATTTCGATATCTAACGCAACCATAACATTCAAATTTACTTTTCACTTCAATTCCCTATACATGCCATATAAATCCAAAAAGTTGCTTAACATAAACTACCGGAGTATATCTGGATAGTGTGATTCTTGATGTAGATCCGATCCTCCGAATGTATAAATACGTTAATCTACAAAAACAATAAACACACACATGTAAGCTTATAGAAAAGCTTAGTAAGTTCATAGGCATAAAACATAAATCTTACCAAACACTTGTACACTTATACAATATACACCATTACTAAATTTACCTGTCAACCACAATCTTTGGTGAGTTCCTTGGTATAAACTCACTACTACTTATTCTTTTACCATAATTCCTTTGGGCCCATTTGTCACTTACCATCCTTGATCAAAATTAAGGAACGGTTACGGAAAATTGAGTACTTCACTTTCACTTTGACATATGACCTCTTATCACTTGTCCTTGATCAGATAAGTGTAGCTAGGCTACCACTTATCACTTTGCCACTTGATCAGATAAGTGTAGCTGAAGCTACCACTTATCACTTTATCACTTGATCAGATAAGTGTAGCCACTTATCACTTTGTCTCTTGATCAGATAAGTGTAACCACTTATCACTTTGTTTCTTGATCAGATAAGTGTAACCACTTATCACTTTGTTTCTTGATCAGATAAGTGTAGCCACTTATCACTTTGTTTCTTGATCAGAAGTACTCAAATCCGGTGTTCCACTTAATTTGATCATTTATTCGATTTTCACATTTTTATTTTATTCTCATTTCAACAATAAATACATTTCATCATACATTGTATAATTCATGAAATTAACATTTAATCATTAAATTTCAGCCATATGAACTTACCTGGATCGATTTGCAGAATTTGTAAAAGTTCAGGGACTAATCGGCTACTTTTTCTTTTCCTCGACTTGTTTCAGGTTCTCGATCTAAAATGCAAATTTATTCATTCATCAGCATTTAATTCAATTCTAATTCATTTCACAATTTATGCCCTTTAATTTTTGAAGTTACACTTTTACCCCAAACTTTACAGTTTTTACAATTTGATCCCTACTCAATTAACCCCTCAATTGATCTAATTTTTCTCAATTAACACCTTTTTCCAACTATTTTAGACTACTACATAGCCTTTCATACTCAAAACCGCAACACCAAACCTTAATTCCCAACTTTTTCACAATTAGGTCCCTAAAATCAATTTCTATCAAAATTACTTAATAAAATCATCATATAACAAAATTAAAGCTTCAATTTCATGTTTATTCATCATAAAAATCCAACACTAATCAATGGTAACTTTCAAAATCAGCCATGGAATCAAAAACTAATGAAATAATTAGTTGGACCTAATTGTAAAAGTATCAAAATCACAAAAATTAGAAGAAATAATCAAGAATTAAACTTACATGATTCAAAAATATGAAAAACCAGCTTATTCCAGACCTCCTATGGCGTTTTTGCTGATAAATTGTGAAGAGATCTCTAGATTTTTCACTTTTGTCTTTGTTTTAAATGTTTAATTTGTTAAGTTTCCAATTTTGCCCCTGTTTCTCCTTACATTCTGCTGATTTTTCTTACCCAACCGTCCAGCCCATATAATTTGGGTCTAATAGCCTTTTAAATCCCTCCACTTTTGTCACTTAAGCTATTTAATCACAATTTAACAAATTTTACACTATTCCCAATTTAGTCCTTTTTAGTTAATTAACTATCCAAACGTTAAAATTTTCTAACGAAACTTTAATACCAACTCAATGACACTCTATAAATATTTCTAAAAATATTTATGGCTCGGTTTAAAATCTTCGAGGTCTCGATACCTCGTTTTTTTTATTTTAATTATTTTAATATTTATTCCTAGTACACTATTCACTATTTCAAAAATTTTCCTAACTTCACATTTAACTTATACTTACTAAATTTATAATATTTTCTACTCGTTTGTCAGATTTAGTGATCTCGAATCACCATTCCGACACCACTAAAAATTCAGGCTATTACAACTCTCCCCCCCATTTTAGGAAATTTCGTCCCCGAAATTTCGTACCTGGAAATAAATTCGGATACTGAAATCTCATCAATTCCTCCGTTTCCCAGGTTGCCTCCTCAGATCCATGTCGATTCCATAACACCTTAACTAGTGGTACACGTTTATTCCTCAACTCTTTAACCTCCCGAGCTAAAATTTTCACCGGTTCCTCTGAATAAGTCATGTCAGGTTGGAGCTCTATTTCCGTATGAGGAATTACATGTGATGGATCTGATCTATACCGTCTCAACATAGACACATGAAACACATTATGAATATTTTCAAGTTCCAGGGGCAAAGCCAATCTATAAGCTACCGGACCGATTCTTTCAATGATTTCATACGGCCCGATAAATCGTGGGCTGAGTTTTCCCTTTCTGCCGAACCGCAAAACTTTCTTCCACGGTGACACTTTCAAAAATACACGATCACCCACACTAAACTCTATATCCCTTCTCTTCAAATCTGCATATGATTTTTGCCGATCGGAGGTAGCTTTTAAACAATCTCGAATAATACGAACTTTTTCTTCAGTTTCCCGAATCAAGTCCACTCCCACCAGTTTCGATTCACTTAATTCAGTCCAATATAATGGAGTTCTACACTTTCTTCCATACAGAGCTTCAAACGGTGCCATTTTAATACTAGTTTGATAACTATTATTATAAGCAAATTCGGCTAAAGGTAAATACCTTTCCCAGCTGCCGCCGAACTCAAGTATACAACACCTTAACATATCTTCTAAAATCTGAATCACTCGCTCTGACTGCCCATCTGTCTGGGGATGAAAAGCTGTGCTGAAATTTAATTTGGTGCCCAGAGCCTTCTGTAATTTACTCCAAAATCTCGAGGTAAATCTCGGATCTCGATCCGAAATAATAGATATCGGTACCCCATGTAACCTCACTATCTCAGACACATATAACTCCGCTAACTTTCAAGCTGATAATCTGTTCTGACTGGAATAAAATGTGCCGACTTAGTTAACCGATCAACAATCACCCATATCGAATCTTTCTTCTTCGGAGTTACTGGTAATCCAGATACAAAATCCATCGTGACATGTTCCCATTTCCACTCTGGAATCATAATGGGCTGTAACAACCCTGTCGGCACTTGATGCTCAGCTTTCACCTGTTGACAAATCAAACATCTTGCTACATATTCACAGATTTCTCGTTTCATTCCAGGCCACCAATACATTTTCTTCAAATCACAATACATTTTTGTACTCCCCGGGTGAATAGAACACATACTACTGTGAGCCTCTGATAAAATATCATTTTTCAAGTCTAAATTATTTGGAACACATATTCTATTACGATAATATAACATACCATTTTCATCAATGGAGTATTCTAAGCTTAACTCATTTTGAACCATCTGTCGTTTTAGCATCAATTTTGGGTCTTCATCTTGTAATTCCCGAATCCGTTGAAAGAACACAGGTTTAGCTTTTAATTCCGCTAGTACAGAACCATCCTCATTAATAGATAAATGAGCACTCAATGCCCGTAATGCAAATAATGATGATTTCCGACTAAGTGCATCTGCTACGACATTTGCTTTCCCTGGGTGATAGTCAATGACAAGATCATAATCTTTCAGCAACTCTAACCATCGTCTCTGTCTCAAATTTAACTCTTTCTGAGTCATTAAATACTTCAAGCTTTTATGATCAGTATACACATAACATTTCTCACCATATAAGTAGTGTCTCCATATCTTCAAAGCAAACACGATCGCTGCCAATTCCAAATCATGTGTAGGATAATTCTTCTCGTGCGGTTTCAGTTGTCGGGAAGCATATGCCACCACTTTTCCTGACTGCATAAGTACACAACCCAAACCACTCAGAGACGCATCACTATATACTACAAACGGTACGCCCGATTCTGGTTGAGTCAACACTGGAGCCTCTGTCAACATCTTTTTCAACTGATCGAAACTCTGCTGACATTCGTCTGACCATATAAATTCAACATTCTTTTGTAGTAATCGAGTCAACGGTAAGGTAATCATTGAGAAATCTTTGACAAATCGGCGATAATAACCTGCCAATCCTAGAAAGCTCCGTACTTCAGTAACATTCTTTGGAACTTTCCAATTTACCATTGCCGCTATCTTACTTGGATCCACTCTTATTCCATCAGCTGATACAATATGACCCAAAAATGCAACTTCCTGAAGCCAAAATTCACATTTGCTGAATTTCGCATATAACTGTTTCTCCCGCAAAGTCTGTAATACAATCCTTAGATGTTGTGCATGTTCGGACTCTGTCTTTGAATAAATCAATATATCGTCAATGAACACAACCACAAATCTATCCAAATATGACTGAAAAATTCTATTCATCAAATCCATAAAAGCAGCAGGAGCATTGGTTAAACCAAATGGCATCACCAAAAATTCATAATGACCATATCGAGTTCGGAAGGCAGTTTTCGGCACATCACACTCTTTAACTTTCAACTGATAATACCCAGATCGAAGGTCTATCTTGGAAAATACTGCAGCACCTTTCAACTGATCAAACAGATCATCAATACGAGGCAAAGGATATTTATTCTTTACCGTTACCTTATTCAACTGCCTGTAATCTATACACAGTCTTAAAGAACCGTCCTTCTTTTCACAAACAAGACAGGTGCACCCCAGGGCGACATACTCGGTCTGATGAACCCTTTATCTAATAACTCCTGCAACTGCGCCTTCAACTCTTTTAATTCCGCTGGAGCCATTCTGTACGGTGTCATTGATATAGGAGTTGTTCCGGGGATCACATCAATTACAAATTCAACTTCTCTATCAGGTGGTAGACCGGGTAACTCTTCAGGGAACACATCAGGAAATTCATTCACCACTGGCACTTGTTCGAGCTTTAAATCAGAACCCCGAGTATCAAGGATATAAGCCAAGAATGCTTCATTGCCTTTGCGTAATAATCTCTGAGCAGAGAGAGCTGAAATAATTCTGACTGTATCGCCCATGTTTTCTGACCCAACTGAGATTACATCTCCTGTTTGACATTTCAAACTGATTTTCTTATCACGACAATTCACCACCGCATCATGTCTCATTAACCAGTCCATCCCCAGAATAATGTCAAATTCCCGAAAGGGTAACAACATCAAATCAGCGGGGAATTCATAGCCTTTCACTTTCAGTGGACAATTACGACATATCAAATTAACCATCACACTATGACCTAATGGATTTGTAACTTGCATATCAAATTCAGTGGACTCAACAAATAAATTCTTTTCAGATGCTAACATAGTGCAAATATATGAATGAGTAGATCCAGGGTCTATCAATGCATAAACAATAACATCATAAAGATAGAAAGTACCAGCAATTACATCAGGAGCCGTAGCTTCTTCCCTTGCTCGAATGGCGTAGGTACGTGCTGGTGCTCTATTCTCTGATCGACCAACTGATTCCCTCGTACCCGAACGGGTAGTCCCTGTAGCACTGCTCTGGCCCGAACGTCTACTTCTTTGAGGAATGGTTCTCTGTATCTCTTTCTGTTTCACTTCATCTTTTTGCAGCCGGGGACAATCTCGAATAAGATGATTAGTAGCCCCACATTTATAACAAGCCCCCATCTTAGTCCTGCATTCTCCGAAATGATATCTTCCACAATATTGACACTTAGGTCGTGAAGCATTCTGAACACTGCTCACACTTGCTACAGGTCTATCGAATACCCTGAAATCAGATTGTCTTGGTCTATCTCTGCCCGATCTCCCCGACACTGATGTAGTTCGATTAATTTCTTCTCTAGATTTCTTCACTGGAAAATCTGAAAATGACTTAGAAGCACCTCTTTTGAATGGCTCTTTACTTTTTCGATCCCGCTGCATTTTTCTATTGTATACTTCTTCAAGCTTTTGAGCACGGTTTGACAGAACAACGAACTCTCGTATTTCATTACCCCCAATCATCATTCTAATTTCATCATTTAACCCTTCTTCAAACCGGATACACATTTCTTCTTCAGTAGATACAATGTCTCGGGCATATTTGCTGAGGTAGACAAATTCTCTTTCATATTCAACTGCTGATTTATTTCCCTGTCGTAGGTCAAGGAATTCCCTTTTCTTTTTATCCAAATATCGTCTGCCCACATATTTCTTCTTAAATTCATTTTGGAAAAATTCCCAAGAAATTTTCTCTGCCGGAACCACAGCCTCGATCGTCTCCCACCAACTATAAGCTTCTTCTTTCAACAGAGACACAGTACATCTCAAATAGTCATCTGGTGAGCAAGCCATTTCTTTAAAAATTCTTATCAAACTCTGTAACCAATATTCAGCTTTGACGGGATCATCATCAGTCCTTCCCCGAAATTCTTCGGCTCCAAGTTTTCTAAGCCTTTCCAATGGAGAACGCTTACTAGATTCAGTCGTTGTAGAAGGTGGAGGAGCAACCGGGGGTACCATCGATGGAGCAGTAGGGGGAGGAGGTGGTTCAGCCTGATTTCTTTCTTGCCTCATTTCAGTATACCACTGATTCATAATCCCATAAATCATATTCTTTAATTCATGCTCTCGCATTTGGGAAATCGGAACATCACTGCTTGCTCTTTGTTCAGAATTCTGTGCTCTACTGTTAACTTCTTCTTGATCAGTACGTTCAGGTAAATTTGACATCTTTATAATCGGAGAGTATCTATAAAAATAACAAAGATTAGATCGGATCATACACACCACACTATCACAGATTTATATGGCATGTATTTCTAAACACTTTACACTTCACACATATTCCGAGGACCGGCTAAACCGGGCTCTGATACCACTAAAATGTAACACCCCTTACCCGAGACCATGGTCGGAGTCGAGCATGAGGCGTTACTTGACTTAACTTAAAAGTTCGGGGCATAAAAATTTACTTTCAAATTTAATTTCATCATTCATAATAAAGATGTCCTCCTGTACAGCAGTCACTAAAATAATTATAATTCAAGCTACAAAACTCGAAATTTAGATCCGTAAATTTTCCATAAAACTAGACTCATATATCTATTCATCATAAATTTTTCAGAATTTTTTCTTTAGCCAATTAGTACAGTTTATTAGTTGAAGTCTCCCCTGTTTCACTAATCGACTATCCTAACCACTCATCACTAAAATTTAATTATCTCTTATTAAAGGCTTCATATGGTGATTAAACTTATTTCTACTGAAAATAGACTCATTAAGGAGTCTATACATATAAATTATAACTCAAAATTCCTTCTGTACAATTTTTAATGAATTTCTAAAGTCAGAACAGGGGACTTCAAAAACATTCTTGCCCTATTTCACTAAAATTCAAATATCTAAAAGTATATAATTCTTTTGCTTACTCCACTTCTTTTATATGAAAGTATACTCTTTCAGCTTTAATTTCATATCTCACTCAACTTCTAATTCTATTTTCACTATTTTTGGTGATTTTTAAAAGTTACATCAATGCTGCTGTCCAAGAACTGCTCCATTGCAATTTTTAAAAAAAAATTCAATATAACCCCTTTATAATTGTCTAACCTTCCCTGCAAATTTCAAATCACAACCAATTCCAGTATTTCATCTACTTCATTTAAATACTAATGAAGTTCAACCAATCAACCATTTCAAACTAAAAACATGTATATATTTCGATATCTAACGCAACCATAACATTCAAATTTACTTTTCACTTCAATTCCCTATACATGCCATATAAATCCAAAAAGTTGCTTAACATAAACTACCGGAGTATATCTGGATAGTGTGATTCTTGATGTAGATCCGATCCTCTGAATGTATAAATACGTTAATCTACAAAAACAATAAACACACACATGTAAGCTTATAGAAAAGCTTAGTAAGTTCATAGGCATAAAACATAAATCTTACCAAACACTTGTACACTTATACAATATACACCATTACTAAATTTACCTGTCAACCACAATCTTTGGTGAGTTCCTTGGTATAAACTCACTACTACTTATTCTTTTACCATAATTCCTTTGGGCCCATTTGTCACTTACCATCCTTGATCAAAATTAAGGAACGGTTACGGAAAATTGAGTACTTCACTTTCACTTTGACATATGACCTCTTATCACTTGTCCTTGATCAGATAAGTGTAGCTAGGCTACCACTTATCACTTTGCCACTTGATCAGATAAGTGTAGCTGAAGCTACCACTTATCACTTTATCACTTGATCAGATAAGTGTAGCCACTTATCACTTTGTCTCTTGATCAGATAAGTGTAACCACTTATCACTTTGTTTCTTGATCAGATAAGTGTAACCACTTATCACTTTGTTTCTTGATCAGATAAGTGTAGCCACTTATCACTTTGTTTCTTGATCAGAAGTACTCAAATCCGGTGTTCCACTTAATTTGATCATTTATTCGATTTTCACATTTTTATTTTATTCTCATTTCAACAATAAATACATTTCATCATACATTGTATAATTCATGAAATTAACATTTAATCATTAAATTTCAGCCATATGAACTTACCTGGATCGATTTGCAGAATTTGTAAAAGTTCAGGGACTAATCGGCTACTTTTTCTTTTCCTCGACTTGTTTCAGGTTCTCGATCTAAAATGCAAATTTATTCATTCATCAGCATTTAATTCAATTCTAATTCATTTCACAATTTATGCCCTTTAATTTTTGAAGTTACACTTTTACCCCAAACTTTACAGTTTTTACAATTTGATCCCTACTCAATTAACCCCTCAATTGATCTAATTTTTCTCAATTAACACCTTTTTCCAACTATTTTAGACTACTACATAGCCTTTCATACTCAAAACCGCAACACCAAACCTTAATTCCCAACTTTTTCACAATTAGGTCCCTAAAATCAATTTCTATCAAAATTACTTAATAAAATCATCATATAACAAAATTAAAGCTTCAATTTCATGTTTATTCATCATAAAAATCCAACACTAATCAATGGTAACTTTCAAAATCAGCCATGGAATCAAAAACTAATGAAATAATTAGTTGGACCTAATTGTAAAAGTATCAAAATCACAAAAATTAGAAGAAATAATCAAGAATTAAACTTACATGATTCAAAAATATGAAAAACCAGCTTATTCCAGACCTCCTATGGCGTTTTTGCTGATAAATTGTGAAGAGATCTCTAGATTTTTCACTTTTGTCTTTGTTTTAAATGTTTAATTTGTTAAGTTTCCAATTTTGCCCCTGTTTCTCCTTACATTCTGCTGATTTTTCTTACCCAACCGTCCAGCCCATATAATTTGGGTCTAATAGCCTTTTAAATCCCTCCACTTTAGTCACTTAAGCTATTTAATCACAATTTAACAAATTTTACACTATTCCCAATTTAGTCCTTTTTAGTTAATTAACTATCCAAACGTTAAAATTTTCTAACGAAACTTTAATACCAACTCAATGACACTCTATAAATATTTCTAAAAATATTTATGGCTCGGTTTAAAATCTTCGAGGTCTCGATACCTCGTTTTTTTATTTTAATTATTTTAATATTTATTCCTAGTACACTATTCACTATTTCAAAAATTTTCCTAACTTCACATTTAACTTATACTTACTAAATTTATAATATTTTCTACTCGTTTGTCAGATTTAGTGATCTCGAATCACCATTCCGACACCACTAAAAATTCAGGCTATTACAAATCCAATTTTTAAATATCAAGCAACCATCAGATCAAATTCTAAAATCTGATCCCGTATCAGCTTCACACTGCTTTCTCTTAGCTTGCAAATCTTGATCATTTTTCTCAGCTTCAGAAATCTCTTGTAAAAACATCGGTCTTGCTCTTAACTCTACTAGAATCGAACCATCATTTGATATCTTTAACCGAGTGTTCATAGTTCTCAAAGCAAATAGCAATTTTCTGCTTAAAGCATCGGCAACCACATTCGCTTTTCCTGGATGGTAATCAATAACAAGCTCGTAATCTTTCAATAACTCCAACCATCTTAGCTGTCTCAAATTCAAGTCTTTTTGTGACATCAAGTACTTAAGACTTTTGTGGTCGGTATATACTCGACACTTTTCACTATACAAATAATGTCGCCAAATCTTCAAAGCAAACACTATAGCAGCCAATTCCAAATCATGAGTCGGATAATTCCTTTCGTGAGATTTTAACTGCCTCAAAGCATAAGCCACCACTTTTTTACTCGCAGTTATAGGCACATCTGACTCTTTTACTCGCAGATGGTAATACCCAGATCTCAAGTCAATCTTTGAAAACCATGTCGCTCATTTTAGCTGATCAAACAAATCATCAATCCTTGGCAACGGATACTTGTTTTTGATTGTCACCTTGTTTAACTGTCGATAGTCAACACACAATCTCATAGAACCATCCTTCTTTTTCACAAATAACACGGGAGCACCCCAAGGTGAAAAACTCGGTCTCACAAAGCCTTTATCAGTCAACTCTTGCAACTATGACTTTAATTTTCAACTCTGCTAGTGCCATTCTATATGGAGCAATCGAGATCGGAGCTGTTCCTGGTATCAAATCAATACCAAATTCTACTTCCCTGACTGGAGGCAAACCCGACAATTCTTCTGGAAATACGTCTGCAAATTCACACATACAACCGACACTGATTCAACTTTCTTTTCAACTTTTTTTGTATTAATTACATACGCCAAATAAGCTTCATAACCCTTTCTCAAATATCTCTGAGCCGACATCAAAGAAATCATACTAGATAATGCCTCTGATTTGTCTGGTTCAACCCGCAGAATTTCACGACTTTCACACTTTAATTCTGTAACCTTTTCTTTGCAATTTATTATAGCATCATGCAATGTCAACCAATCCATACCCAAAATAACATCAAATTCATCAAACGGCAACAACATCAAGTCGGCCAGAAAGTAATGACCCGGAATCATTAAAGGGCATTTCTTGCATACTTTATCAACTATCACACATTTGCCTAACGGATTCGACACTCTAATCATAAATTCTGTGTTCTCAACAGGTATATTCATACTAGACACCAGTTTCATGCATACATATGAATGGGTAGAACCGGGATCAGTCAAAGCAATAACATTAACATTATAAAGAGAAAATATACCAGTAATCACATCGGGTGATGAAGCATCTTCACGTGCCTTTATAGCATAAGTTCTAGCTGGAGCCCTTGCTTCAGATTTAGCTGCTGAATCTCTGGCTACATTTTTGCTGCTTGCTTCATTTCCAGCTTTTCTCGAATATCTTCCCTTCGAGTCTGCACCACTAGCTTTTACATTATGAAAATTTTCTTTCTTAGCTCTCTCTGGGCAATCTCTAATAAAATAATCCAGAGAACCACACCGAAAACATTCATTCGCTCTACATGGGCCAAAATGATTTCTGCCACACCGCTGGCACTCAGGCTTAACAAATCTCGTATTTCCCACACTAGCCGCACAAGTAGTCTGAGATTTAGGACCCACATTTTGCTTCTTAGAATTTCTATATGATTGTCCAGCCGAAACCTGTGAACGAGGATTCATATTTCTAGATTTTCTGGATTGCTGTGAGAATGAACTGCTCGTAAGTCTTTTCTTCCAATTTCTAGTCTCAGCCTCTACCTTTTTCTTCTCTTTAAGTAGTTCTTCAGCCTTGCAAGCTTGATCAACCAGTACTACTATTTCTTTTAATTCAAGAATCCCAACAAATACTTTGATGTCTTCATTGAGTCCGTCTTCAAATCGTCTGCACATTTTAGCTTCTGTAGGAATATATTCTCTAGCATACTTACTCAACCTGACAAACTCCCTTTCGTATTCAGTAACTGTCATGTTCCCCTGCTTTAATTCAAGAAACTCTTTACGCTTCTGATCAATAAATCTTTCACTGATATATTTCTTCTGAAATTCTTCTTGAAAGAACTCCCAAGTTACTTTCTCTTTCGATACTACTGAAATCAATGTCTTCCACTAATGATAAGCTGAATCCCTCAACAATGATATAGCACATTTCAAGCATTCCTCAGGTGTACAAGACAATTCATCAAATACTCGAATAAAATTCTCGAGCCAAAACTCTGCTTTCTCGGTATCATCATCAATATTTGCCCTGAATTCTTTGGCCCCTTGTTTACGGATTCTGTCAACTGGAGTTCTGTGAAATTTCATCAGATCTACACCTTGAGGCATCAATGGTACAGGTTGAGGAATCGGGGGAGGTGGGGGAGGTTGTGCATTCGGGTTCGTACGAAGGAACTCAGTATACCAGGCACTCATCATCTGGAGAAAGGCTTCCTGAGCCCCTTCTCCTCCGCCTTGACCAACAGTAGGAGGTGGATTTTCAGTTGGCACCGCCCTTTCAACCGAAGCTGGTGCATTACTCTCTATATCATCAGCCGCAACTGGATCGGGATCCATTTACTATAAAAAAATCATTTAAAAGGTCAGAAGTCGTCACACTATCACAATATATATATGGCATGTATAGCAAAACCTGTACATACAACACATTAGTCCGATAACTGACTAAACCTGCTCTGATACCACCAAATGTAATGCCCCGTACCCGAGACCGTCGCTGGATTCGAACACGAAGTGTTAACAGACTTAATTCATTACTTAAACAGCTCAAACAATTTATTTTTAAAATTTCCAGTCAAGCTAGCAATCTGCATCATAGTAGCTTAAAAATTAATATCTCGAGTTATGAAACTCAAAATCCAATTCTGTAAATTTTCCCTAAAACTATACTCATATATCTATTTACTAATTTTTTTCTAAAATTTTTGGTCAATCCAATTAGTACAATTTATTAGTTAAAGTCTCCTCTGTTTCAGGGTTCGACTACTCTGACCTCTGTATATTACGAATCAGATATATCTCCGTACATAATTTCAATGACAATTAAATTTGTTTCTCTTAAAACTAGACTCAATAAGGAGTCTGTAAATATAAATAATGACTTCTAATTATTTTTTTACAATTTATGATGAATTTTTAAAGTCAGAACAGGGGATCTAGAAATCACTCTGGCCCTATTTCACAAAAATTCAAATATCTCATAAAATATAATCTATTTAACTGTTTTGTTCAATCCATATGAAAATAGACTAATTAATCTTCAATTTAATAACTTACTCATCATTTAATTCCATTTATACTATTTTTAGTGATTTTTTAAATTTACATCACTGCTGCTGTCAGATTCTGTTTTATGGCAAATTTCACTTTACTAAGGATTTTCATGGACTAAATAGCATTTTAAACATACATAACATCAAATATGACTTAGATTGGCCATTCCAATGGCTAATCATTTACAAACCCTTTTCTTACCAAACTATAGCCATATCATAAGATCAATTACACAAAGTGAGTGTTTTGCCATACATGCCACATTTAAAATACACAAGCCATTTTACCAATTTAAGCCTTCGGATAGTGTGAACGAGTCTTCGACCTATCCCGATTCTCAAGCCGGCTTGTCAAAACTACAATGAAAGAAAAGGAGGGAGTAAGCACAAATGCTTAGTAAGTTTACATGCAAATAGCAAGTAACATAATCACACAATCTCACATAAAACATCATTTGCATAAACAACACCAAGACATTCATGTTTCATTTACATTTAATATCTTTCTACGATTTCATCATACCAAGTTTTCAACCCGAGGGTTTAAGCAGATACCTGTCAAATTTTCTCATTTACCACACTTACCAACATGTCACATTCATTTTAGGCCTTCTTCTTATTCACGTAAGATTCACCCGTTGAACACATCAGAATATAATTCGAATACGCGGATCTCATGAACATAAGAGCCATACCCGCAGCTAGACAAACTCAATAGCCTGCGGAACTTATGTAGCCAAGCTACCATGTAACCCGCCCATAAGTGAACTCGGACTCAACTCAACAAGCTCGGGCGTTCACATCCATAAGTGAACTCGGACTCAACTCAACGAGCTCGGATGCCTAGTTACATCTCACGAACTCGGACTCAACTCAACGAGTTCGGAACTCAACCATCCTAGTGACATGTCACTTGTATTCTAATCTATTCCCAAGGTTCAAACGGGCGTTTTCCTCGATCACACATCTTTTCCGTCTTTCACGAAATATTGAAATCGATACTTCGGTGATAGTTCATACTCATCAAGTAATTCACATAATTACATATTATTCAACAATAACCACAAAAGCATAATATTTCATGATAATAATCAGCATCATATCATATAAACAACATTAAATTGCTTAAAATGACAATTATGTTACTACATTTACACATGAACTTACCTCGGTACAAAATTATTAGCAATCGAGCCTATTCTTCGTAAACTTTATTTTTCCCTCGATCGCGACTTGAATCTCGTTTCTCTTGATCTATAATGCCAAATTAATCTTATTTAATACATACATTCATCAAAACAGCATCTAATACGAACTTTTGCAAAATTACATTTTTGCCCCTAAACTTTTGCATAATTACACTTTTGCCCCTAGGCTTGGGAATTAAACTTCATCCCTTATTCTTATGTTTTATGACATGCTGATCATTTTTCCCTTCTATGGCAACATCAAATTCACACTCTAACATGTACTTATGACTATTAGGTATTTTTACCGATTAAGCCCTTTTACTCGTTTTCGCTTAAAACCGAGTAGTACAAGTTGTCTAACATAATTTAAAACCTCATATTCTATCATAAAACACCAAAATACACAAATTTCACCTATGGGTATTTTTCCAAATATGAGCCCTAGGTTGAATTATTGCTAGCATAAGCTTAATCGAGCTACCAGGATTCCAAAAACGTAAAGAACATTAAAAACGGGGCTTGGAATCACTTACTATGGAGCTTGGAAGCTTGAAACAAACCCTAACTATGGAGAACCCTTGAAATTTTGGCCTAATGAAGAAGATGGACAAAAATTGGCTTTTAATTTTGTTTTTAATTCATTTTAATAACTAAATGACCAAAATGCCCTTACTACTAAACTTTCCAAAAATTCCATCCATGTCCAATTTTTGTCCATAGACTTAGAAATTGGTCAAATTTCTATTTAAAACCTCCTCATTAATATTCCAAAACAATTTCATACTAAAACTCCTAGAATGCAAGTTTTGCAAATTATTCGATTTAGTCCCTAATTTCAATTTAAGCACTTTAGGATAGGATTTCATCACGAAATTTTCACACAATCATGCAATCATATCATAAACATTAAAATAATTATAAAATAATTATTTCTATCTCGGATTTGTGGTCACAAAACCACTATTCCGATTAGGCCCTAATTCGGGATATTACACTTGAACCCTAAACACGAATAGTAAAACTCAAAGTTTTGAATGATAAACCTTAAACATGTGACCCCGAACTCTTGAACCCTAAATATGAACCTTAAATCTCGAACTCAAACCCCAACCTCGAGGTTCAAGGTTAAAAGTTTAAGGTTCATGGTTTGAGTTCAAGGTTTGAGGTTCTGAGTTTGGGGTTCATGGTAAAATAATTATCAAAATTATGTGTCAATAACATGGAAAAATATTATACAAAAATTACTATTTTTTTAAAAATTGGTTGCACAAAAAAAAAACAACTTATGGAAAATATGTTTGTTTATAATTTAAAAAATTAATTATTTTAAGCAATTTAATTAAAGTTATATTAAGTTGGAGAATATATTAGATATAAATGAATGCATAACAATATTTTGTTATCTTTAAAATTTAATGATGTGGCACTATTTTATTAGTGACTAAAAATCATACTTTGTAGGATGATCCTAATATAAATTATTCTCAAATTTAAATTTATTATATATCTTTTTAAAATATTTATTTTTTATATATACTTTTGAATTTTTTAGTATTAGGATCAAATTGAGAATATTTGTAAATTTTAAGGGTTAATTTTTTAAAATTATGACTAAACCGATATGGTATGTAAAAGTTGAGGGTTAAATTTGTTATTCTACCTATTTTTAATTGTCTTACCGCTTGTGATTTTAACTAGAGTGACCAAAATGACCGAACTATGTAACATGGGTGCTTAAATTGCAAACTTTGTATTTTTGGTGACTAAAATGAAATTTTTTTATAATTGAGTGATTATCTGCGTAGTTTATCCTTTATTTTACTTTTGATATGTATATTAACAATTTTAACTCTCAATGTTTATACATTTTGTCACTTTAGTCTTGATTCTAAAAAGTCAATAATTTTAGAGCTCAATATTTATGCAATTTATCAATTTGATCCTTATTTTTTAAAAAAATATATAAAAAGTAAAAATATTTATATATTTTTTAATATATAAAAATTCAAAAAATTATATAAGAATGTAGTGAATTTCGTTCCAATATTGCTCGTACCCATTAGAATATGGTGTATTGGTTTGTAGGAAATGAATTTTAAAATGTAATTTAAATTTTTTATTATTTATTTTGGATTTTTTGAATGACAAATTGCTAATAGTATGAGATAATTTTTTTGTTTAATATATGAAATAGATTTTTTCCTTGTTTATTTTGAGTTTGTTTAATAATGCAATAATTTAATCTCATTTATTTGATATTTCTAAATATTTTGTATGCATATATCATGTAACACCCATTACCTATCCTGACATACGAAACAAATGTGAGATGTTACTGGAGCACACATGGAACAAAAATATTACAGATATTTAAAATTTTAAACTTTAAAACAATTTTATAAAATATTAAAACCAAATTTAAAACAATTTGAGAGCTATAGAAGCATTTTAAAATAATTTAAAATCATTTTTTGGGTGATTAGAAGTGTTTGAGGTAAAATTGAACTTTGGTGGGCTCGAAAAATTCGAAATAATGTGGTGGTCCAAGCGATACATATATTCTATGTATTAATACCTTGAGAAAGTTACCAAAATATAAGCCTTATGTATCGACACTTAAACTGCAGCTTTTAAGCTATTGTGTTGCAATGTTTCAATGCTTTTAGTATAAATACCATCACTTAGGATCCCTTAAATTAAAAACTAGTCTAAAAACACAGAAATATGTTCAAACACTTATATATCATTTCAATAAGTCTTAAATATAAGAAATTACGATAAAATTACACTTTGTTAACTAAGCATGTCTAGAAAATTAAAATTCTTTGTAATTATTACCTAATAATTATATTTTCATTCAGTAACTAACGAATTGTCAAAACATGCCCTTAATGATTGTTTTGAAGGCGTTCACTAAAAATCTTTAACAAAAACTAATATTATAAATTTAATATATATATATATATCATTTTATATTAGTGCGATTTAAAATATTTTAGGGCATCACAGAGTAAACAACTAGCTGTATTTATATTTTAGTTGTCAAACTTAAAGATGTTTTTTAGTAATCAAGAGTAAATTACTTTGATTCTATCCATAAGTCATAATTCTTCTTTTAACCTTTAGATCAGAAAAAGAAACAAACAAGCTTAAACACACAAGAACCCTGTTCCTCCTCATTACTACAATAGTATTTGGTAAAGCTCAATTCACAATTATTTGATGATTGAAAACGAAATTTATTTTTTCACAATTAAGCAAGTTGGTTACATTATTTGTGTTGAATATATGATTTTAAAAGGAACCTTAATTTATTAATATTTAAATAGATAAAACTTGGTACTAAAAAAAAAAAACCAAAACCTCGTTCATCGAAACCAACCCAATATCAAATAATCGACCAAACCTCATTAGTTCCATCTTTAAAACCAAATTCAACCATCCAATTTTCCCGTACTTCAATTCAAACAATAAGCTTTCACGAATCAGTGTCCAGATATTTACACAGATTTAGGTTGAATTTGCTCAAAGTCAAAAACCTCGAACATAAGGCGTCTCACATCTGGCTTACCATATACAGTGTATGAAAGGCCATGGAGGGCCTGCTGAACAGCAGTTGTGGCAGGGTTCCGGAGTCTTCGATTGTTCTCATACGCATCTTGAACTTGCTCTGAGTAGATGATAAAACGATGCATATACTTTTCCCGCAAATACCTCCCGCAGAACTTGTTCATAAGAACACGGCGATGCTTCTCTTGTAGCCATCTTCCAGGGGCGTCTAGATGCTTCATCAGCAACCTCTCCGCCATAACCAGATCCTAAAGACTTCGAAAACAGAAATCCATTTCAGATTGAGTTAACCCAAAAAGATCATTTAACCCAAAAAGATCATTCTTTTTCTTCCAGTGTTGTATCAAGCATGAGAGAGGCCAAAGCATGTGTCTAACTTCGCAAAAAACTATTACCTGGATCTTCTGGCCGACATACTCCAACCGCTCAAAGCAAAACCGAGGATGTTCAAACTTGTATTTTGATGGATGCATAAAACAAAGCTGTAGTACCACAAACGAAACAGCACAAGGAATCAAGCAGGAGAAAGATGAGTAAATAATGCCTTGCATCTAGAGAACGAGAATAAACAGTCAAATAACCTGTAGCCCAAGCCCGAGTTCAATGTTCCTGGCTTCAGTAATTTCGGGTATTCTATCATTTACTGCCAAGGGATATCCCAGTATCTGCATAACTTGTGGTTTGCTGTCATAATCCCAGATATTTCCCCGAAACCGATGCATACCTGGTGGAACACAAGCCCTGAATAGCCTTGGATGTGCAAAAAGTGCATCCTGTGGTGGCTGTAAGAAAAATGAATTAGGTTAAGTTTCCTCTTAATATCAATTTGAACAAAATGCTTAACCAGGCTCCCGTACACAGAAACATTGCCACAACACATAATCTCTTTCCTCAATCACCTTCCCTTTAATAATTTCCATTTTAACTAATAAACTATCTACAAATGAAGGGTAAAAAAAATCAAAGCTTACCTTATAAGTAGCAACATCCTGCCAACTGAGCTTATTCCCTTCAAATTCAACAGAAACATAATCTACATCTTCAAGTTGTCTCCTTAATCGTGGCTGGCAGTCCTCAGCTTCTGGTTCCATTCCAAATACTTCAAAAAGAACACGATACACTTCCGGCATACCAAAACACAAGTATATTGCCCCAAACAGAGCCCAAAAGACGGACCTGGCCAAAATAACATAAATTATTAGCCAATACACACACGTGTAATCAGTCTATTTCAGATATCTCACAGTCCCACCACCCAAAGCATCAAGTGATATGAACTCATGCAGCATGACATAATCTATCCATTCTTAAACAGTTTCTCATACGACAGCTAATATTTTCTTCCAGCCAGTAAGCTAAGGCTTACTGGTACATGTTACCCATTAAAAACAAGGCATATACCTATATATATTTGCCACTGACGTATTGCAATATAAGACATCCATCAGCTTTCCTACCCATAACCTGACATTTTTATTGTATTGTTTAAACCAATATTAGCAGCGTTCCATGACTTCTAAGTTTTTGGATCTTCTCTGTCCTGATGTTATTCTAGCCATGCATTTGTAGTTAAAAATAGAAAACTGAGATTATCTCTTCAATAAATCATACATACTGACAAAAAGATAATAGCAAATAAATTGCTTAATATGCAAAACCCCTTTCTCAACCTCACAAAGTAAAGATTTTAAAGAGTAAAGCAGGGTGTCAATAAATACAAGTAAACTTGGTAGCTCCATCACTAGCAGATAACAAAGATTATGCATAATAATGATGGCAACTCCATCCTACTGCAGTCACCTTAATAGCACAGTAATCCTATCATATGCCTCCGATTTGACTCTGTTTTTATTTTATCTAGACCACAAAAGAAACATAATGCAGCATTTACTAAGACGTAGTATGTTTGAGCAAGTTAGGGTTTGAACCATGTAACATTCAGATATATGTTTGAGCAGTGCAGCTGCAACCACTAAGCAGCTAAATTCTAAGTCCAACCGTGAAAATATCATTTTCTTAACAAATATGGATAGCCTTATTTCGTCACATGCTATCAGTTCCAAATCATGTTGCCATGCAAAACTGGTATGCAGCCATAAGAACAACAGAAGAATGTGCCTAGTGCATATTGATGCCTGGCTTGCTGAAAGCGCAGCCTAAAAACTAAAAAGGCTATATTACTTGGACTTAAGTGTGAGCCATATACAATTTTGAGTTTGACATGGGTATGTTCCTTTCTTTTTAAGCTTTTCCATGTATTTGGAGAGTCTTGGAGGGACTCATCACCAAAACCGTGTCCTGATATACGCCAGACACCAGTGTCGAACACGGGTACTTGAAAAAAGAAAGAGTTGGAGCAACACAGCTAAAATGCACAGGATTAAGTCCAAAGTTAACCTAGCATGGATTCAAGAAACAAAAATTCTACAAGTAATGATACTTAGAAGGCAACAACCATGGGCAAGTAAAAGCGGTCAAAACATCATAGCTAAAGGCAAGAGGAATGCAATGGTTTTATTTCTATGCCATGGTATGTGAGACTAAAGCTAGGTGCACCAATTCCCAAAATGAAAATTCAACACCTGCCCCCACGTACCCTCAAGTTCAAACAAATATATAGCAATTCAGAAATTTATGAATTATACACGTCAAGATCTACTAAGCAAATTATTCGTCAAATGATAAACAGAAGAAAAACTCACTTCACAGGAGGTTCCCGGTCTTTCCTAATCAATTTATCCATATCATCATAAGGAAAGATTAGATTCTGCAAGCTAGCAGCTTTAATCCAGTTAGGCAAATTCCTCTTCCCAATCAAACCAAACACTCTTTCCCTCATTGGCCCCGGCGATTCCCTCGGATACCTCTGCAAGAAAAACTCCGCCAGAGCCAACTCCAGTACATATTGCCCCAAAAACCAAAGCCTGGAATGAGCCGACCTAACGTGCCTAGCATTAGTCCTATCACAAGAAGGATGCTGAAACGCCAAATACAACAGAGTATCAAACTGTTTCGCCGGATTATCATCTCCCAATTCATCAGATTTCTCCAAAGGATACCCCAAAGCTTGCTTAGCTTCAAGCAAATACTCGTCTATCCAAGTATTGTCAGCAGTGTTAAGCTTTGAAGAAGGCAGGCAAGAACTTAACAAAGGGAACTGTTTTAAGGATAATTGTGGGCTGTTTAGGAATCTTTCTGTCAGTTTTTTGTCATCGAGGGGAGGCTTCAGTATGAACCTTTTTGGAGGTACTTTTTTCCTTGGAGCTGTGGCTTTTTTACGATGGGCAAGCTCTTTTAGGAGTCTTTGCGGGCTGTTTCTGGGAAGCTCTTGCGATGGGCCGACAGCAACAGCGAGGACGCGGAGGTTTTTGGGTTTTGATGTTTGTGGGTAGAGTTGAAGTGGGAAGGGGGAGAGGGATGAAGAGAATGAGATATCGGAGAGCTTTTTCGAGAAGGGTGTAAGAGATGATGAGAGTTCCATTGAAGAATTCGTTGAATTAAAAGATTGAAGCATTTCTTTTAATTACGGGAAATGGAGATTTTGGGTTAGGTTGCCATTGAAGAATGGGGTTTGTTTGCAGGGGTTTTATGGAGGAGGGTTTGGATAAGGAGAAGAAGCGTGTCTTATTTTGCAGTACACTATCTCCGGCAAGGGAGATATTTTTTTTTCTTTTTCTTGTAAAAGAATTGTTTTACTTTTACGATGTCGTCCATTAAATTGGTAATTTTGGAAAAAAAAAATGTTCAATGCTCTTTTCCTAACTATCGGAGAAGTAATTAAATGAACCTTATTAATTAAAAAAGAAAAAAAGAAAGACAGATACTTTTAGCCAAGATTTTTTTAATTTTTTTTACTATTAATATTTTAATAATTTAATTATTAGATTTACAAAATATAAATATACAATTATATTTATTATACATGTAAATTTTTGAATCGATTCAATATTTCTATCGTACCTATATAAAATATTATATTTATTAATATATATTTAATTGTTGAAATTTTTTTACATAAAATAAATAATTATATATTTTATATTTGAAAGTAATAATTAGACATTTTTAATTTAACCAAAACTTAGCATGTATGATCAACATAAATTGAATATAAAATATGACGATCAAATTGTTAAAATATTAATCGTACAAAAAATTATAAAGTGTATAAAACTACTTCAGTTTTACTTCAGTATAGATTGACCCCTTTCTATTAAAAGCATATGAATCAAGTGTAGAAAAGGTGATGGTTGGCAAGCAACAACTGACAATTATCTGTTAAGTCTGTTGCTAACTGACTTGGTTAGTTAAGTTAGTTACGTATATAGTTGTGATATGTGAAGGAGACTATAACTTTTTAAGTTGGCTTATTGTGAAGCTTAGGTGATTCATCAATAAAGAAGTTTGATTCTCTTATACTTTGTTCTTATTTGTTGTTTGTTTGTTCGTTATTCTTGTATTGTATTTCTGCCAGTTCCGATGTTTGATGCAGGCTTGTGGTTCGATCGTGGTAAGTGATATTGAGATTCGACTTACAAAGGTATCAAGTTCTGATCATGTTATTCCTGCGAGCAAGATTAGTTAGGTATTTTCTAACAAACATGTGAATGTTTGCTTGAATGAAAGAACTTTTTACTTGGGAAGCAACAAGTGCTTCATACTATTAAAAGTCATGGCTTGGAAAGATTTCTTGATTGGTCAGTTGTTGTTCCATCGAAAGTTCTTGTTTCATCTTCTAGTGATAACGTTGCAAATCTTGAGTATGCTAAGCACATTTGTAACACCCCATACCCAGTCTGATCACCAGGTCTGAGCTACAGGGTGTCATATTCATTGTCGGAGCAACTATGATAAACTATATACTAATTCCATCGTTAAACATTCATATACAAGTATTACACGTATCAAACACAATAAATAATCATTTCTGAGTCAAATACAAGCTTAAAAAAGCTTAATACCATCTAGGAGTCGATTAAGGACCACAAAGAAAAGTTTTATAAAATATCCCAAGTAGGTGTCACAATTTCAAGGGCTTGCTATCATAATTTTGAAGATAGTAGCCGAGCTTCCCACATTGAGAATTAAATTGTAAGGTTTTGTAATATCCCGAATTAGGGCCTAATCAGAATAGTGATTTCGTGACCACAAATCCGAGATATAAATAATTATTTTATGATTATTTTGAGGTCTATGATATGATTGCATGATTGTGTGAAAATTTTGTGAAGAAATTCTATGCATAAAGTGCTTAATTTGAAGTTAGGGACTAAATTCAATAAGTTGCAAAACTTGTATTCTAGAAGTTTCTAGTATGAAATTGCTTTGAAATATTAATTAGGAGGTCTTAAATAGAAAATTGACCAATTTCTAAGTTTATGGACAAAAAATTGAACATGGATGGAATTTTTGGAAAGTTTAGTAAAAAGAGCATTTTGGTCATTTAGGGGTAAAATGAATTAAAATACAAAATTAAAAGCCAATTTTGTTCATATTCTTCACCATGGACGTGTATACCAAGGGAGGCTCCATGGATAGGGTTTTAAAGCTTCCAAGCTCGATTTTAAGTCCGTTCTAGCCTCGTTTTTAATGATTTTTACATTTTTAGAGTCTCGGTAACTTGATTTAGCTTATGCTAGCAATAATTCAACCTAGGGTTCATAATTGGAAAAATACCCATAGGTGAAATTTGTGTATTTTTGTGTTTTATGATAGAATATGAGGTTTTAAATTATGTTAGACAACTTGTGCTACTCGGTTTTAAGTGAAAACGAGTAAAAGGGCTTAATCGGTCAAAATACGTAATAGTCATAAGTACATGTTAGAGTGAGAATTTGATGTTTCCATAGAAGGGAAAAATGATCAGCATGTCATAAAACATAAGAAAATAGGATGAAGTTGAATTTCCGAACCTTATGGCAAAAGTGCAAATATGCAAAAGTTTAGGGGTCAAAATGAAAATTTGTAAAAATATGATTTTTGGACCCGTATGAATAGTGTGACTAATTATTAGGCTAAATGTGATATTATAGATGAAGAAAATCAAGATTCGGGCTTAAATCAGGAAAATACAAGGTTATGGACTAAAATGGTAAATTGTCGTTTCTGGATCGAGGTAAGTTCGTATGATAATAATAATGCAATATTATGTTTGAATTATTTTTCTTACTATTATTGCATATATTGTATGATTTAATATATTTGAAAAGTTGATGGAATGGTGTTTATGATGTGGAAATATAACATGACAAAAATGTTACATGAAATGCAAGAAAATGATGATACATGACAACTGATATATGAAATATGTGATGTATGTTATGTAAATTCTTAAAAGCTGATTTGATATTTGAGTTGTGTCTTATTATACTATGAATGGACAATTGGTACTATGGATAGTGAGATCGACACTTCGAGTAAGTTCGTACATAAATAATCTATCGATTCTTTTTATGTTATTATATTTTGATATAATATGAAATGTGGATGCCTATCAAATGGTTATTTGATGTAAGTTATGAATTTAAATTGATTACGGACAATTTAGTAAAATGTTGAAAAGTAAGGAATTTCCCGGTTGAACTTTCGGAATAGAAACGATACAAATGAACTATTGTGAGATCACGTGTGTAGTACTAAGTGCAGGCTACTACGTGTACCGGATAATTGGTCGCATGTGTAGTACTAAGTGCAAGCTACTATGCGTACCCGAAAACTGTGATCACGTGTGTAGTACTAAGTGCAGGCTACTACGTGTACCAGATTATTGGTCGCATGTGTAGTACTAAGTGCAGGCTATTATGTGTACCAGATAGCTTCGGTTACAAGTGTGGAAATGGGAAAATGTGCAGGCAATTGTGTATCTGTTATTATTCCGATGAGTTCAACGGGAAATCGATTAAATGAAAATACATGTGAAAGTGATTATGTGATGAACAAGTGCAAGTATATGTTTATTTGAATTTATGAGCAATATGCTCGATATTTGAGCGAACCTCGGTAAAATGGAATGGATTAAGTGAAATGTGTAAAAGTGAACTTTAGTAGTAAAACAGTGTTGAACAGCAGTAGTGCATGACTTTGAAAATTTACTAAAAATTGTGTAAGTTGAATTAAATTTCAAAAAAATTATGTAATTAAATATTAATGAGTCTATTTTCATATAAAAGAAACATGGGGAGAAAAAGAGTTATATATTATGTGATATTATAATATTTGTGAGACAGTGTCAGAATAAATTCGAGATCCCCTGTTCTGACTTTAGAAATTCACCATAAATTGTAAAAAATTATTAAGAGTCATACCTTACATGCACGGATTTCTTATTGAGTATATTTTTAAGGGAAACAAATGGCATGGTCGTTGAAATTCTGTACAGGGAGAAACTTGGTTCGTAGTGCACAGGGGTCAGAGTAGTCGTACCCTGAAACAGGGGAAACTTTAATGAATAAACTGTACTAATTGGATAAACCAAAAATTCTGGAAATTTTATGAGAGAAAGATATATGAATCTAGTTTCAAGGAAAATTAACGAAACTAAATTTGGAGTTTTGTAGCTTCAGATATGAATGATTTAGTAACTGTAACTCGATAACACAACTTAACCTAAACATGTGTAATTGTACAATTATAGTGTTTTATCTTGAAAAGCGTGGTAGTAATTGCTTATTATTTTCATATGAACTTACTAAGCGAAAAGCTTACCCATCCTCTCCATTTCTTTAGTATTGGGAGGTCGGCTCGGGGTTGGAGATCGTCGTAGACAGAATCACACTATCAAACTATCATTTTGGGAGAATTAATTCAAATATTAGAAATATCAAGTGAGTGGCATGTATAGGAAGTTGGTTTGTGATATGTATTTTTATTATGATTTTGACCATACGTATCAGTTTGCATTGAGTTATCGTACATGATCATAAGATGTAATCCTTATCCATTATGGTTTATAAGTTTAATTAATCGTGCCATGTCCTATGTTTTGATGTGATGATATAGTTAGCTTTGTTTGTTACGCATGTGTTCGAAAAGTTTTGAATTAATGAAATTTTATGGCCCGGTTTTTGTCTATGTGTATTGTTAAGTCTGGTAATGCCTCGTACTCTGTTCCAGCCTTGGATACGGGTAATGGGTGTTACATTTAGTGGTATCAAAGCTATGGTTTAGTCGGTTCTCAGACTAACCTAGCATGTGTAAAAGTCCAGCTATACATGCCACTGATCTGTGATAGTGTGATGTCTCCTGACGCATCTGAGCACCGTCTTGTTTAGACAGAGGTACTCTCCAACCGAGCTGCACTGACCATGTTCAATGTGATGCGAAGGTGTTTGAATAAAATTACGATTATGATGAGTCTCGATTCAGAAAAGTATGAATAAAAAATTTATGATATATAAATAAGTGATAACACGTGAGATGAAAGGTCATGTTGTGATAAATATCCATACTTGCTTGATGCTCATATGATGTAGTGTATTTGACTTACTTGATAAGATGAACGGGATAAATAGAAATTCGTAGAGGTATGAGTAAAAGTTTCTAATATCATGATATGAATGAAAATGTCATTGCTTTGATTGAACGTTGAATGTTGATGAATGTCAATGATATTTTTTTATGAGATAAATGATTATAATGAAATGAATTTATCTATGTTAAATTGTTTGGACTGAATTATGTGATTGTAATGATATGTATATGATGATGCAAAAAATGAAAGTTGCGATTGTGATGCAAATATCTATGTTTGTTTAACCCTTATATGATGTCATGAGTATGATTTGTTCGAGTAGATGAATGGATAAGTCAAGCTATCCAGAAAGCATAGGATGCATGCATAATTATACTTGACTAAATGAGATAACTGGAAAGTGGGCATTAAACCAATATGAATGTTAGTTACTCGAAATGAATGACATGATTGAGATATGATTGCTATGATGAAAACTGTGTTACATGTATATGTATATGAGAGTTGAGTTAGAGGCCCTACGACCCCTTCCCCCTTACCAAAGTGGTGTTTTATAATGGAATTTCATGAGATTTGCACTGAATAAGTTTCCGGTTGAGAAACCAAAGAGTTCAGTGCTAGAATAATTATAAATATGATTAAAGATTGAAGAATGAGTTGATAAGTAAAGTCAAAGCTAGAAAAGTATCAGATTGGCATAAGGATTATTGGACTTATACACTGTTCCAATTAGAGAAGAAATTTATTTTGAAAAATCGAATTACTAAGGTACAAGGTCGAGAAAAGTGCAAATCAAAATTTATTTAGAACTAGTCTTCTTTAGTGAAAAGAAATATGAAATTTGTGATGGCAGAAATAGTTGGGGAAATGATATCTGAAATGTGTAATATTTGAGTGTGACAGTTACGGCTAGACAGATTTTAGTAGTTTCTTCTAAGATGTTCTATGTGTTTATCCGTTCCCAGAAATATTTCTATGGTTATTGATCTTTTGAAGAATTTTTTGTTATATGGGGATGTTTTCTAATCCTGATGTTAGACGAAAACATTGGTAGCCTGACTGGTTTATAATTTGTATTACTATATTTCCTCGGGCATTTTATTACATTTCGTCTGATAAGAATTGATGAGAGGATATGTATGACACTATGATTCTGTTTCTTCTACTTGATGCTCCATTTGATATGTATATATATGGGAAGATACATTGTTCTTGTTGCATTTGATTCCAGTGAGATTAAATGATGTTTTCTACTGGATTTCTTTTCTCTGAGGAATTATCGGGATCTTCTATATTTTTCTATGAGTTTGGTTTTCAATTTTCCGGCATAGTATCGTATCTTGGGTTTCTTTATTCTGGATTTCTTTATTCTGGGTTTTTCTATCTTGGATTTCTTTATTCGGTTTTCTTGTTATCTTTATTCCGTAATTTGTCAATTATGACTCATGTTCGG
The DNA here is from genome assembly GCF_007990345.1 of Gossypium hirsutum. NCBI lineage: Eukaryota > Viridiplantae > Streptophyta > Magnoliopsida > Malvales > Malvaceae > Gossypium > Gossypium hirsutum. Next base: position 29,378,531 of record NC_053435.1, on the reverse strand, counting down.
AGTGCATTCTTCAGCTCGTGATAATCATGTCAAGTATGACTATACTTCTGATTTGATTTGGGTGATGTGGTGATTTTAGTATTGGGATTTTTCTAATTTTCGTGTAAGGTTTGACAACAGTAAAGGTATAAGTGATAAAAGTGCGAGTTTCAATCGGTATGGTGGATTACTTCTCTCAAGTAAGTCAATTATAGTTAATGTCTTCAATTGAGATATTTTGGTACTTGAACTAATGCAATTGAGACGGTTTTAATTAACGTAATGAATGAATAGTAAAGGATGACATGATGGATTGTTTTGTAACTAGAAGAAAGGATTATTTTCGAGGTTATATCAGAATTATTTCCGTAGCGGAAAGAGGGAAATGTGATAGTGAGTAGTAAACTAAAAGAGTACAGTGAGGATCGACTTCTGATGTTGAATTTTAGATTGGATCTGATTCATGGTATTATTATTATTATTCTGTGGCTTATACAAAAAGAATTGTATGAAGCTCACAGTGAAAATTTCCCTATTCATTTAGAAAGAAATGACGTGTATTGTAATTTGATTCAGATGTTATTGGATTGTGATTTATTGATGATAAAAATTTGTATGATTATTTCGGAAGAGTGCAGGTCCCTTTGATTGTTGGATTTCTTGGAATTTTAGTCTCCATTAACCAAATTGAGATCTGGTTTTATGTCAAGATGACAAGGGAAACGGAGAAGGGTTGAAAATTTAAGAACAATTAAGAGATGAGCCCGTAAGCTTTCAGAATATATGAGAAATTAAAGAGATATATTGGAGGCACCGCCTGAGTGAAAGTTCTTCAGCACTGAATATGAAATTGAGGAATCTAAGTGAAGACCACTTTTCCCGTAAGATTTTCGGGGACGAAAATCTCTAAAGGGGGGAGAGTTGTAATATCCCGAATTAGGGCCTAATAAGAATAGTGGTTTTGTGACCAAAAATTCGAGATAGAAATAATTATTTTATGATTATTTTGAGGTCTATGATATGATTGCATGATTGTGTGAAAATTTCGTGAAGAAATTTTATGCATAAAGTGCTTAATTTGAAGTTAGGGGCTATATTGAATAAATTGCAAAACTTGCATTCTAGAAGTTTCTAGTATGAAATTGCTTTGAAATATTAATTAAGAGGTATTAAATAGAAATTTGACCAATTTCTAAGTTTATGGACAAAAATTGGACATGGATGGAATTTTTGGAAAGTTTAGTAAAAAGGGCATTTTGGTTATTTAGGGGTAAAATGAATTAAAATACAAAATTAAAAGCCAATTTTGTTCATCTTCTTCACCATGGACGTGTATACCAAGGGATACTCCATGGATAGGGTTTCCAAGCTTCCATGCTCGATTGTAAGTCCGTTCTAGCCTTGTTTTTAATGATTTTTTTTACGTTTTTGGAGTCCCGGTAACTTGATTTAGCTTATGCTAGCAATAATTCAACCTAGGGTTCATAATTGGAAAAATACCCATAGGTAAAATTTGTGTATTTTGGTGTTTTATGATAGAATATGAGGTTTTAAATTATGTTAGACAACTTGTACTACTCGGTTTTAAGTGAAAACGAGTAAAAGGGCTTAATCGATAAAAATACCTAATAGTCATAAGTACATGTTAGAGTGAGAATTTGATGTTGCCATAGAAGGGAAAAATGATCAGCATGTCATAAAACATAAGAAAATAGAATGAAGTTTAATTTCTGAACCTTATGGCAAAAGTGCAAATATGCAAAAGTTTAGGGGTCAAAATGAAAATTTGTAAAAATATGATTTTTGGACCCGTATGAATAGTGTGACTAATTATTAGGCTAAATGTGATATTATAGATGAAGGAGATTGAGATTCGAGCTTAAATCAGGAAAATACAAGGTTATGGACTAAAATGGTAAATTGCCGTTTCTGGATCGAGGTAAGTTCGTATGATAATAATAATGCAATGATATGTTTGAATTATATTTCTTACTATTATTGCATATATTGTATGATTTAATATATTGGAAAAGTTGATGGAATGGTGTTTATGATGTGGAAATATGACATGAAAGGATGTTACATGAAATGCAAGAAAATGATGATACATGACAACTGATATATGAAATATGTGATATATGTTATGTAAATTCTTAAAAGCTGATTTGATATTTGAGTTGTGTCTTATTATACTATGAATGGACAATTGGTACTATGGATAGTGAGATCGATACTTCAAGTAAGTTCGTACATAAATAATCTATCGATTCCTTTTATGTTATTATATTTTGATATCATATGAAATGTGGCTGCCTATCAAATGGTTATTTGATGTAAGTTATGAATTTAAATTGATTACGGACAATTTAGTAAAATGTTGAAAAGTGAGGAATTTCTCGGTTGAACCTTCGGAATAGAAACGATACAAATGAACTATTGTGAGATCACGTATGTAGTACTAAGTGCAGGCTACTACGTGTACTGGATAATTGGTCGCATGTGTAGTACTAAGTGCAGGCTACTATGCGTACCTGAAAACTGTGATCACATGTGTAGTACTAAGTGCAGGCTACTACGTGTACCAGATTATTGGTCGCATGTGTAGTACTAAGTGCAGGCTATTATGCGTACCAGATAGCTTCGGCTACAAGTGTGGAAATGGGAAAATGTGTAGGCAATTGTGTATCTGTTATTATTCCGATGAGTTCAACGGGAAATCGATTAAATAAAAATACATGTGAAAGTGATTATGTGATGAACAAGTGCAAGTATATGTTTATTTGAATTTATAAGTAATATGCTCGATATTTGAGCGAACCTCGGTAAAATGGAATGGATTTAGTGAATTGTGTAAAAGCGAACTTTAGTAGTAAAACAGTGTTGAACAGCAGCAGTGCATGAATTTGAAAATTTACCAAAAATTGTGTAAGTTTAATTAAATTTCAAAAAAAAATTATGGAATTAAAGATTAATGAGTCTATTTTCATATAAAAGAAACAGGGGGAGCAAAAGAGTTATATATTATGTGATATTATAATATTTGTGAGACAGTGTCAGAATAAATTCGAGATCCCCTGTTCTGACTTTAGAAATTCACCATAAATTTTACAAAACTTATTAAGAGTCATACCTTACATGTATGGATTTCTTATTGAGTCTATTTTTAAGATAAACAAACGGCATGGTCGTTGAAACTCTGTACAGGGAGAAACTTGGTTCGTAGTGCACAGGGGTCAGAGTAGTTGTACCCTGAAACAGGGGAAACTCTAATGAATAAAATATACTAATTGGCTAAACCCAAAATTCTGGAAATTTTATGGGAGAAATATATATGAATATAGTTTCCAGTAAAATTAACGAAACTAAATTTGGAGTTTTGTAGCTTCATATATGAATGATTTAGTAACTGTAACTCGATAATATAGCTTAACCTAAACATGTGTAATTGTACAATTATAGTGTTTTATCTTGAAAAGCTTGGTAGTAATTGCTTATTATTTTCATATGAACTTACTAAGCGTAAAGCTTACCCATCCTCTCCATTTCTTTAGTATTGGCAGGTCGGCTCGGGGTTGGAGATCGTCGGAGGCAAAATCACACTATCAAACTATCATTTTGAGAGAATTAATTCAAATATTAGAAATAACAAGTGAGTGGCATGTATAGGAGGTTGGTTTGTGATATGTATTTTTATTATGATTTTGACCATACATATCAGTCTGCATTGAGTTGTCGTATATGATCTTGAGATGTAGTCCTTATCCATTATGGTTTATAAGTTTAATTAATCGTGCCATGTCCTATGTTTTGATGTGATGATATAGTTAGCTTTGTTTGTTACACATGTGGTCGAAAAGTTTTGAATTAAATGAAATTTTATGGCCCAATTTTCATCTATGTGTATTGTTAAGTCTGGTAATGCCTCGTACTCTGTTCCAGCCTTGGATATGGGTAAGGGGTGTTACAGGTTTTCAAAATAAAGTAGAGTCAAAGTCGCTACCTTAATGGGGGATGATACAACGAGGTGGCCTATTGTTGTGACATTTAAGGTGTGAAGTTGCAACTTCCATGGAAGACCACCAAGTCTACAACTCTTGATTTTAGCGGGTTCCAAAATTGGCGGGTAAATCGAGTAGTACTTGAGTGGCGTAGTGCTATTTACACAACTGATGCTCTCAATGTGTAAATGTGGACGCGTAGTAGGCATTGCATTATTACGAGAAATTATCCTAGAAGAACGATTGTTAAAGAAAGGATCTTGATAATGTATTATGAAATTTTAGGCAATCGGTCATCGTTGGAGAGTATAGTACGTCAAGTTGGTTCGTTATGGTGCTGGTTGCATTCTAACAGGGTGTTAGGAACAAATGATGAAAATAATCGATATATGTGAAATGTTATATTTTTGTACATGTTTCCTTACAGCTGTAAACCACCTATACGACAAATTGAATAGGATTATGACGCGTGTTAAGTGCCCATAGGTACAAAGGTTGTATATTTAGATAATTAGGATTGGAAAAAGAGGGTTTTTCTTCTTCCTTCTTCAAGAAGTATTTTTGTGTAGATGTAAAGGAACATAGAGTATTTCCTTCCTTTACTTAAGCTAAGTTGTAGGTTTGGATCTTTACTTATGAATGCTCTATGTCAAGGTAAGATTTTTGACTCTCCATATTATGTTGTGAAAGAGTAAATCTATTAAGTTGGTAAATCCGTAAGTTGGATGATATAAAGCTCTATTTGGGGATTTTTTGTGTTAGAAATGATGGTAAAATGGGGGTGTTTGAATAGATCCTAATGAGTTTCCATGTTCTGTAGTAGTAGTTGCTGCTGTCTTACAAGGGAAGTCTGGATCTGGAGTTTGGAACTACGATAGGAGAGAATCAGGTGAGTTCCTAAGCTGACTCTTATGTGTGTATATTGGTTTATACTAAATATCTTTGTAGGTTAGGATCTTTACCTATGAATGCTCCATGTCAAGTTAAGATTTTTGACCCTCTATATTATGTTGTGAAAGAGTAAATCTATTAACTTGGTAAATCTGTAAGATGGATGATATAATGCTCTGTTTGGGGATTTTTGGTGTTAGAAATAATGGTAAAAGGGGGGGTATTTGAATAGATCCTGATGAGTTTCCATGTTCTATAGTAGTAGTTACTACTGATTTTGTAACAGCCCGATTTTGAGTTTAGTCAGAACAGTGATTTTGAGACCAAAAATATAAAGTCAGAGAAATTATTTAATTATTATTTTGATTTTATAGCATGATTATATTAATGCATGAAAAATTTGGTGAATTAATTTTAGCGTTTGTGAGCTTAATTACGAAAAAGGACTAAATCGCATAAAGGGCAAGACTTTTGTTTTAATAGCCAAAGGTGTTAAATTGCTAAAGGACCATATTTGGGGGCATTTAAAATGTAGATAGACACTTATAGGAAGCTGGGTCGGCCATAGGGTCAAGAAAGAGTCAAAATTTCAAAGTTAGGTGGTTTAGGTGACCAATTTTGACTAAAAAAAAAAGAAAGGATAGCAATAGTGTCATCTTTTTGCACCAAAAATTTCAGCCATTTTGGGAGTTTTAGGAGCTCAAAAGTTGTAGCAACTCTTCACTCTTGAAAGTAAGTGATTTTCATGACCATTCTTGATAATTTTTGTATTTTTGGAACCCTTATGGCATGAGCTTTCAAATGAGGGGGCTATTTTGCAAAATGGTTAAAAGTCTAGGGTTTTACCATGAGAGTGTTCATTTTGTTTTTTGAAATTTTATGGAAGAAAATGAGTCATGGTTGTGATAAACAACTTTTGTGAAGTAGTTTTCATGGAAACCCTAACTAAGGACCATTTTGCATAAGTTGAAAAATAGGTAATAAATGTGTGAAATAATGAGAATTGTGGGCTACTCCTAGTATAAAAATTATTCGACTAGGCTTGATTAATGAGAAAAATGTGATAAAAATCAATTTTCGAGTCTAGGGGTAAAATGGTCATTTTGCCCAATTATAAATTGTTGAGTACCTAGATCGATAAAATGATTAAATTTGTGAATTCTTATTATTTTAGATCAAGAATTACAAAATTCGGGCCTAGACCGAGGAAAAGCCAAGCTAACGGACTAAGTCGAAATAGTCGCTCATGTTTTGTATACCAATGTAAGTTGTATGTTAATAATGCAACTAAATTGCTATGATGTATGATTGAATTTATATTGCATGAATTGCTGAATTGTGATTATGAGAATGCATGTCGAGAAATTACTGTAGTAAAGACTTCCGGTTGAACATTTGGAATAGACTTGGATATTCATACCATAACATTGGGTTGTATGTGAGCCAATGTAAGACATGTCTGGGACATGCATCGACCACATCATGAGTGCTAGTGTAAGACATGTCTGGGACATGCATCGGCCTCGGGATACACAAGCTAGTGTATGACCCGTTTGGGACATGGCGTCAGCTTGTTGTGTGTCAGTGTAAGACCTGTCTGGGACATGGCATCTACATCGATAGATGAGAGCCAGTGTAAGACCTGTCTGGGACATGGCATCGGCCTCAATTATGGGAGTCAGTGTAAGACCTATCTGGGACATGACGTCAACTTCAATGTGCTAGCTAGTGTAAGACCATGTCTGGGACATGGCGTCAGCATTTTTTCCCATGTTCGAGGTTATTGAGTATCCGGTAATATTCCAAATGATTCAACAAAAGATTTATGATTTGTATCGAAATGAGAAAAGTTATGACCATGTGGTGAGTGGTACAGGTACCTACTTGAAATGTAAGAGATGTGGGCTCAATATATGCCATATGAATTGTATTGGATGGTGATGAGTAAGTTGTACTTATGTCTATTCGTTGTGTTCATGGACAAGCTAAGAAATGTTATGAGCATATTGTTGTATGATAATTAGTTGATGTTTATTTTCATGCAACTTACTAAGCTTTATGCTTACCCCTTTTCCTTTCTATTTTCTTATAGTGCCGCCAAAGTAGCTCGAGGATCATCGCATACATTGGAGAAACTAGTCACACTATCATTTGAAGCACTTGGTATAGTTAGTTCTTTTATTTTGATTATGGCATGTATAGGAACTTTTGTCTTGTTTTAGTGTTAACCTGTTTTGGGGCTAAATGTGTTGGCTTGTTTTAGCATTTGACTCATTTTGTATAAGGCCATGAAAAATGGCTAATATTGAAAGCTGTTATATGAATACAAAAGGGTCTTTCATGAATAAGAAAATTGTTGGCATGGTTGAGCATGTGAATTTCAGTGTTTGGATAGCAAAGTACATAAATTAGCCGTTTAAACATATGCGAAATGTATATAGGTCTTAGTTATGGTTGCTTGATTGGGAAATCATGTTATGATAGACTTTGGTCTGATGGATGGTATTAGATTGTGTTTTAGGGTGGCAGAAGGCTTGGTAGATAGCCTTATATTGTCCACTCGAGTATACACATGGGTGTGTGTTTGGGTAGTGTGTGACGTACGGTTAGCCCCATGGGTGTGTTGTTCGGCCGCGTGTCCCCTGCACCTCGAATTTGCAAGTTAGAATGTATGGTAGTGAACACACGGGTAGAGACACGGCCATATGTCTCAGTCGTGTCGAGGACACGGCCTTTGGCCATGGGCGTGTGCCTTGGTCGTGTGCCCCTAAATTGTTGCTAACGTCAGAAATAGAATGTCAAGGTTTTTAGACATGGGCTAGAACACGGGCCTGTCATGGCCGTGTGAGGGACAAGGGCCATGGACAACGACGTGTATCAGGCCGTGTGAAAATCCTTGTAGGTTTGAATTTGGAATTTAATTCACACGGGCTCGGGGCATGAGCGTGTCCCCTTGTGCTTAGGCCGTGTGAACCACACGGGCCTTTAAGACGACCATGTCATAATGGCCACACGGGCGTGTGCCCTGCTTCAAGTGGCATTTTTCAAATATGTTGGGATTAATCCCGGGTTATTTCCAAATCATGATTTGGGCCTCATAGGCCCATATTAAGAACTTTTAGATTAAAAGAGAAAAGTTTTAAGTTTGACCTAGTTTTCATAACTAGGAAATGATTGTATGCATGCAGTTAAGTCAGGTAATGCCTCGTGCCCAATTCCGGCCTCGGACTCAGGTAAGGGGTGTTACAAATTTTACAAGGGAAGTCTGGATCTAGAGTTTGGAACTGCTGTAGGAGAGAATAAGGTGAGTTCCTAAGCTGACTCTTGCGTGAGTATATTGGTTTAGTCTAAATACCTGTAACACCCATAACCCGTATCTGTCGCCAAAATGGGATTACGAGGTATTATCGAAGAAAAATATAGCTTTAGTACATTCACATAATCACATAGGTCATATTCGCAAATATATATATATAAATCATACTGCGTATACAAATCATATCACAAGTTCAACTGAACCTATATCAAACATATATCATATTTAATTTTCAATAGCCATGTTCCAAAGTCATATCACAATTACTTTAATAATACATCACTCAAATCATGTGCTCATCATTTTAATATTATTCGAACACCTAATAATAAAAAAATATAAACAAGCATTTTAATTCATAAATCATTCATGCATATATTAGATCAAATAAACCATATAATCCAATTTATTATTCAATAGCATTCACGGTATTAACAACTTAGCAATATGAATGTATTATGCAACATTACACATCGAAGTGTTATGCACATCTAACCACATCCAAATTATACATTTCAATCATAAATTATGTGCACATATTTGTGTTCATTAATAGACTAACTTTATCAATTCAAGTCATGTTTAACATTAATCATCACAGACTGAATCTATTAATTTTGCAATATAGCATTTGGACTCCTAAAATAACGTCAATACATTCACACACACATATATATATACTTTTCCACATACACATTTTAGCTTAAATTAAGCCATACTTTGCGACTAAATAATAATATTATTCAATTACACACAAGCATATCCAATGATCAAATTTCATTTGCAACATAAACCAATATATATATTGCTCACTTGACTAGCATTTACCATTTGACAAGCATTTTAATCTAGTCAAAATAAGCCAATTTCAAATACCATAAATCCAACCAAATTTCACATATACAACTCAACCAATTTATTATATACCTTTGACTGTTTAATCAAACTTCTATACAACAAATAAGACATATACGTTCATACTATTATAATACTAAATCAAATTAACCATATCAACCAATCAAACATCCATATCCAAGCATAGCAAAATCCGCACATAATGGTATTACTAAACTTAATATTAACATAATATTTAAACACTTTACCACATAATTCAATTACAAATACCGAAATACCAAAACCAAGCACATCAAACATATTAATCAAGAACATATAAAACCAAACTTAAGCATAATAATCAAGCCATTTTCACATGGCCTTATATACACATTCAAATTCAAACACATTAAGACTAGCTCATACATATATGCACTTTCAAAACCAACCAAAACAAATGCTAGCATGTACATGCCATAATTTCATAGTTTAATCTTTTAAAATACCACAAGGATGATTGATAGTGTGATGAAGTTCCTTGACGATTCTCGAGCTCGTAACCAGCTTTTAAAAATCTATAAAACAATAAACAAATACTCACACAGTAAGCTTAAATAGCTTAGTAAGTCATAAGCAAATAATAATGAAATGAACATTATTATTAAATCAACTAAACCAAATCAAATAATCTTTAATCAAATACACATTTTTCAAGCTTGAAATTCATATACCATATCATGAACCATATCTAATTATATTAGCTTGGCCAAATACATGTATGTTCATAAGCATATATAATTCTCACTTTCATATTGCATATTTCGTATGTTCATCTTAAGTATATACTTAGCTTATCTTTCAAATCATTTAACTTAGCACATACCTGACATTTTAGCTCGATTTCACATTCGATCTTAGCTCAATATTTCCCTTTGAACTATTCGAAATTGAATAGGATACTCAGATAATCACACAAATCGTATAATGCCAACGTCCCAGACGTGGTCTTACATGTAATCATATATCGATGCCACTATCCCAGGTAGGGTCTTACTCACACACATATATCGTAATCACATATCGATGCCAATGTATTAAACGTGGTCTTACTCGCACACATATAACGGAATCACATATCGATGCCAACGTATTAAACTTGGTCTTACTCGCACACATATATCGATGCCATGGTCTTACTCGCACATTACATATCGGAATCCTATGTCATGACATATGTATCCTAGATATTCCTAAGGTTTATACGGGGCTTTCAAATGTCGTAACTCGATCGAATCGAACTCGTAACATAGTTCCCAAGTATATACACATTCGGTTATCATAAATACAAGCTCATAAAATTTAAATTAGCATTTTACATTCACATACATCCAAAATTTACAGCATTTATTTGCTTATAAACTTACCTCGGACAACTATAATCGGAACGGGACGACTATTCGACAACTTTGGTTTTCCCCCGATCCGAATCCGATTTCTTTGGTTCTTGATCTAAAAATATTCAAATTAAACTCATTCAAACATATTTTCACTCAATTTAGTCCAAAAACACATAAATGGGCAAATTACCATCTTACCCTGACGTTTCACAGTTTTTTGCAATTTAGTCCAAATTGCACAAAACACAAAACATGCAAAATTTGCACACACCATGCTTAGGCTGAATACTACCCATGTTCATACAAGTCCATACATTTCATTTATTTTACATTTTAGTCCCTCAATTTATTATTTTACAAATTAGCCCTAATTACTCAAATTCATCAAAACTTCAAATACAAAACATGTTAATCTATCACATATCTTTTATTTTCCAACATCAAACAAAAAAAATCACAACCTTTCAAGAATGGAAAAATACAAAATCATCATCAAATTCAAAAATTGAGACATGGGTTTGATAGATAGCATAGCAGCGTTCTCAAAAACATAAAAATTATCAAAAATCGAACAAAAACTAACCTTGAATCAAGCTTCCAAATTGCCGAATGTTCAAAAGCTTTTAACCTCTTTTTCTTTCTTAAGATTCAGCCAAAAACATGAAGAAAATGCATGTCTTTTAATTTTGTTTTATTATATTACATATTATTTCATAATTTACTATAATAACCTTTATAAATTAATATAACAACTTAATATTGGTTGTCTACTTTCGTCCATCCTATTATCAATTGGCCTAATTTCATTTTAAGGCCTCCATATTAAAAGAAAAAAACAATTTAGCACTTACACATATTAGCTAGTCACTTTTACATTTTACGCGATTAAGTCCTTTTTATTAAATCGGCATTCAAACGATAAAATTAAAACACAAAAATTTCACACATATAAATTTACACATAATAAACACAGAAAATAATTTTAAAATATTTTTCTGACTCAAATTCATGGTCCCAAAACCACCATTCTGAAATAGGGTCTAAATCAGGCTGTTACAATACCTTTGTCAACACCCGTACAAAACATGAACTGAGATTAGAAAAGAATGGTACATTGAGTATGTTGATATATGAATGTTGGATAAGATTTTCATATATAGTTGGTATGAATCTGAAAAGTATAAAATATCTGATACGAAATATGGAGTCAAAGATATGATTATATGAGCATGTTCGGTGATGTGATCCGACTCGGGTAGTTGAGTTGAATTCACGTAGTTGCCCGATTGTAGACGAGAAGGGTCATTCGTGCCTCGATCTCGGAAATAGAATTGAAAGAATATGGTTGAATTAGCGGAAGGTTTTCAAAAGATAAGCAAAAGGGTAGTGATAGGTTCGGCTAAGGAAACAAGAAAGGATGTTGAAGGGATGGTTCGGTTTTGAAACAATAAGAAAGAGATAATGTAAGGTGGGGATGGAATAGTGAACTTAATGTCAGGAATGATCAACACTAAAAAGTGTCACCCCAGTTCCTATATTGTTAAGGTGAAAGGATGAATAGAAGGATAGGTGAACGCCACACCAAGATTGGTGATAAGTTCAAACAAGGTCGATTGACGCCACTAGCACAAACTAGATAAGTCTTTCGACACTTGTACGAGATATGAGAGGAAGCAACTTCACAAGAACAATGTTCATTAACAAATTGGCAAAAGTCTCTTTACAATGAAATGAACAAACTATTTATAGACTATCATGTAGTAGCCAAATGGATAAATTAGCTAGCTTAAAGGCTAAGAAAATTCGGCCATGAACTAACTAGAATGTTCTAGAATGAAATCATTAATTAGCTAGTCTTGATTCGGCTGATGGGAGTGTATTGGACAGCTTCATGTATGAGCTTAAACACCTTGAATGAATGTGAGCCTTTGGAAGCTCATTGGGCTGTCTAGGTTTGGCCATGGGATGCATGTAGCTTCCAAGAGGAGTCTCTTGGCCAAATAGGTGCTTAGAAACTCCAAAAGTCCTCCCGCATACATTCGGCTGTTCATGGAACTTGGAAGGGAGCTTGAATTTGGCCATACATGAACTTGCATTAATTGTCCTCCATTCATGCATTTATGCCGTCCAAAGGAGATGTATTCTTCAATATCCATTGCATGCATTTAATCTTCCATGTACATGAATATAAGTCCTCCAAGCATTGAACCGAACCATGCATGAACCTTCTCATTCAATGAACAAACCCGTTCATGCACCTAGTCATTAATGAACCTTCACATTTGGCTGAACCTATAAACAAATAAAAAAAACATAATTAAATAGAATATAACTATTCATATAATCATGATTTAAATAGCAACTAGACAACTTAAATGAAACTAATTAAATTTAGACATATTAATTAAAAGTCAACTTGCATAGTAAATTCAGCTAGCTCAAATAATCAAAAACACTTAGTGAGCTGATTGAGCTAGGGAATTCGGCATGAGCTGTGGCAATTTAAATACAAATCAAATTTAAAACTTGGTTTATTGAAATGAAAAAGAAATGAGCTAAAACGAGCTAAAATCAAGCTCAAACGAACTGAAAAGAGCTCAAGTGAGCTGATTGGAGCCGAACGGAGCTTGGGAAGCTGGAGAGGAGCTGAAATCGGATTGCAAAAGAGTGAAATGAGTCTTCAAGGAGTTATCCTTAGCTCTTCCAACGTCATGGACCTTGATATCATCCCAAATACGCATCACCAAGGCTGATAAAGCGTCTTGAAATTGCTTGGTTCGAGCTTGAGTCATGGGGCCTTTTGGAAGCTCGATTAGCTCTTGATTTGCATTCGAGGATGCCCCGGGCGTGCTTACATCATCCGAAATGTGTAAAATGAGATGTATGCTAAGTTTAGTGCTAATGCATGAAAGGTCTACTAGTGAGTCTGTGTCTGTCTCCACGGAGTCGTCTAAACTGGTCAGTTAGGACTTTAATTAGGATCTTTGGAAGGAAAAGTCCATGGCACCATATCGTGTAAGACCATAATTGGTAGGTTATGACATAATATAGGTGATTTAAAGGAAGGTTATTACCTAATGGGGGTTTTTTGCGTGACCTAGGACGATGATGAGAAAACCTCAAGAAACGTGAGTCTAGGTGAATCCCTATCGTGAACACACTAGAAAACAAAACCATTGTGGTAAATCTAAAATGGAAGCCCTTGTGGCATATTTGAACTGGAAGCCTTTGTTGTGTATCTATGTAACATCCCTCACCCGTATTCAACGTCGGGATTAGGTTACTGTAACACCCCTAACCCGTATCCGTCGCCGAAACAAGGTTTCGGAGCATTACTCGGATTTATATATCATTTAGCAAAAATTTCAATTAAATACTTACCGATTCAATGCATCATATAAATAAATATGTTATCTTTCAATCAATAGCTTGGCACTTGTCTTAGCATCAATCAACATTCTTAGTATACTTACGCATATTTTATATAAATTCAACATTGATATACTTATTTTCTCAACACGTCACACTTGAGTTTAATAATTGTCTCCACCTAAATAATTTCCTTGTATCAATAAATCAAAAATAATCATATATGTGCATGTCATGAAATATATCATTCTCTTACCATTTAAAATCATTTATTTCATTATATTAAAATTTCATGTACCATAATTTCCATATATTTCACATATATTTATTCCGATAATAATTCATATCAAACTTAACATAAATCAAATTCTATATGCACATACTTTCCACACCATGTGTCTATATAACATGTACAAATCATTATATACATACTTCAAGCATATATGGTAATAATTCATTTCGTATTCATATTGTTTCATATTATACGAATGTACTAATATTTCACATTCAACCCAATATAACATACAATTTAACATATTTTCATGCTCAATTATGATACACAAATTTACCTGACAAAATTGCAAAAATATCTAGATTTAGGGGCATTTTTGTAATTTTTCATTTTCCCCGATTTTTATCCGATCTTGATCTAAATTGATAATTCCATTCAATTTATTAATTTAGACAATAAGTCAATTCATTTCCTTCAAATTAGTCATTTTTTATATCCTTACAAAATTGCCTCTAAAATTTTACTTTTATTCAATTTAGTCTCTGAGCCTAAAACATACAAATTAGCCATGCTAGCTGAATATTCATACATATTCTCTTCCTCCTCCTCTCCATTCCTCCTCCTTAATTTATATAACATTCTACAAGTAACATTATCAATACTTTCACTATTCACTTATATGTATATTCAAAACTGTCCATTTGCGTCATAGTCACTAAATTATTTATATCTTGAGCTATAGACCTCAAAATTAAGATAAGGTAATTTCCCTAAAACTATACTTATATATATTCTTACCATAAAATTTTTAGAATTTTTGGCTTAGCCAATAAGTACAGTTTATTCTTTAAAGTCACTTCTATTCTGCTGTCTGACAGTTCTGACCCTTCTTTACTAAAAATTAATTATCTCCTCATACAGGATTCAAATGATGTTCTAGTTTGTTTTTCTTGAAAATAGACTCATTAGGATTCTAGACATATAAATTTAAGTCCCTAATTATTTTTATCCAATTTTTTATTATTTCCCAAAGTCAGAACAGGGAAACCAGAAATCATTCTGACCTTGTCTCACAAAATTATCCTATTTCATTATTTACAATTCCATTGCTTACACCGTTTCTTCTATAAGAAACTAGACTCAATAAGCTTTAATTTCATGTTTTATTCAACCTCTAATTAAAATTCCACAATTGTTGGTGATTTTTCAAAATTAGCTTACTGCTGCTATCCAAAACTGTTTTAGTACAAGATATTATTTACCATGTTTATAACACCCTTATTCCCTTTCTTTACAATATTTTTCATCACTTTCTCCTATTTCCCTTCACTAACTCATCAAGATCATAGAACCTTATATAAGAAGACTCTACTATAACATTATTTCCATGTTTTCTCAATAATAACAAACTTAAAAATATATTGAAATATTGATGTACTTACCTTGTTCTATTGATTCCAATCTTTAATTTAATTTTCTCTCTCCTCCAGCTTTTATTCCTTGAATCCAATTTGATATTCTAACTCCCCATAGTCTCCTTAACATTTTTCTCCCTTGGTAGCTATGGAAATTCTTTTGATTTCTAGGTGAAAATGGTGAATTTTTGGTAGAAGGACTAAATTGTAAAGAATGAAAAGTTTCTTTCTTCTCTTCTTTTCTTCCTAACGTGAATGCATGGAAAATGGATGAAAATTTCCTTATCTTTCTTTCTTTACATATACTAATAAAATAATTAAAAAAATAAAATATCATATAAAAAATCAAATTAAAATATTAATAACTAATATTTAATTAATTAATTAATATAAAATATCTCCAACATCATCATTACTTTCTAGATTTCCCTCTCTTCCAAATGACCATTTTGCCTTGTGTGATCTTTTAAAATTCCATTATTGAGTCATCACTTAATTTTGGTAAAATTGCAATTTAGTCCCTCATAATTCTTCACCTATTCAATTTGGTCCCAATTCATCAATTTTTCCTTGGTCTCTAGATCCTCCACCCTTTAAAATATTTTCACTATTAGCCCTTCAAATTTTTCATATTTACACTTTAATCCCTCAAATTTTAAGTATTTACTCTTGGGCCACAAAACTTTTCTTATTTCTACAATTTAGTCCTTTCTTGAATCAATATGTCATAATATACTTCCCAGTGACATAACTCAATTTTCCTTTTCTTGTCACTTTATTTCCTTATTTTACTATATTAAGAGTAATATCTTACTGTATAAATTTTCGGGGTTTTACAGTTACGGAGCATTACCGGACTTACATCACATTTGAACATACTTTTCACATACATTTAATCAATTCATACAATCATCATTCAATCTCAAACAATTTGTCCCTATTATGAGCCTACTAGGCCCTAAACATGCTTTAGGAGTGGTTTAGGACTAAACCGATAACTTAAGAAACTTTCACAAAACTTTAAAATTTTCCTCAAAACAGGGGACACACGCTTGTGTGGTCAGGCCATGTGTCTTACACAGCCACCAAACACGTCCGTGTCATAGGCCATGTGGACATTCGAAATGGGAGCACATTGCCGTGTCCTAGCCCGTGTCTGACCCCGTGTAACTCTCTGACCTGGGTCAGACGACCAACACACACGCTCGTCTGGCTAGCCCGTGTGCCTTAAAAATGGCCTTACAAGCCCGTGTGCCAGGTCGTGTGCTAGGTTGTGCCAAACCTATAGGGTATACTGACTTATGCCACACAGCCACGCCTGTTTCTCCCCTCGTGTGGACAAAGATAGGCTATTTACTAAGCCAATTTGCCATTCAAATTTGCATGTACCTACACAACCCAAATGACGCCAATTCAAATTATAAATGAACATCTAATTTAGCCTCAATTAAGACTACTTCATACCATTTCAAATACTAACAACCAACATGCTTATAATGTAACACCCCTAACCCATATCCGTTGCCGAAATAGGGTTACGAGGCATTATCGAATAACACACCTCATTCACATACATTTATACATTCATACTCAAAATCCATTCAAAACATTTACAATGTTCCTTGTAAGGCTCTATTAGACCTTAAAACATGCTTAGAAGTGGTTCGGGACTAAATCGATAACATTTGCAAACTTTGGGAAACTTAGAAAATTTTCAAACATTTAAGGGTCACACGCCCGTGTGAACAGGCCGTGTGCCTCACATGGCTACCAGATACGCTCGTGTCACAGGCTATGTGAAAATAGGGCATACATACTGACTTGCACCACACGGCCGTAGACACGCCCGTGTGCCATGGCTATGGGAAAATTAGGGAGGTTACTGACTTGTTCACACGCCCATGTGCCAGCCCGTATGCGACACACGACTAGTAGACACACTCGTGTGTTTAGGCCATGTCAAACCTGTAGAGTATACTGACTTAATTCGAGGAGGTACCCCAGGGGACACACGGTCGTGTAGCATGACCATGTGTCGCACATGGCTGAGACACACACCCGTGTCTCTGCCTGTGTGGACAAAAATACCATTTGAAAAGTCAATTTGCCACCCTTTTCTCATGCATACAAAATAACCAAATTGGTACCGTTTCAACACATATATAGGCAGCCAAAATATGACAATTCATTCACCTATCATGTCATCTATACACAACCATTTCAACTACTTAATTCCATATTTAAAAACATACCAAATCAATGTGCCATAATCATCAATCTCACATAACTTTGAAATGTATTTTCATCACCTTTCCATCAACTAAATCATTCCTCCCAAACATATCAATTCATTATCTACAAAACATACCATAATATACCATTCCTTAAGCATTAATACACCAACTTACAACTATCCAAAATAGCCAACTCATAACCATACCAAAACAAGCGAACATATAAGGCATTATATACATCACATATATATTTCTTACCAAACACAATTCAAGCCAACTTAAATGGCCATACACACCAACATTTACAAGCCAAATCACATGGCTAAAATCATAACTCAAAACATACCAATATGACACTAGCCTATACATGCCATATACCATATATACAAAACTCTCAAAAGTACCAACGAGATGATTGATAGTGTGATCATGTTTCCCGACGATTCCCGAATTTGAGATAGCTTCGATAATCTATAAAACAAGGAAAGAACACACAAAGTAAGCTTCAAAAGCTTAGTAAGCCATATAGAAATAAAGTCAACACATGGATATTTGCATATCAATTCAAATATGCTAAACATAGCTAATCACAATTAAATTTATAAACCTTTCTTATTGAACATTTATTCAATGTCTTAATCAAGTTCATCAACTACTTTCTCTTTTCAATACTCGTATGAATTTCGTAGTACTTGAGTCACTTAGCTCATTCACATATTCTTTCTCTACTTAACTTTGCCCGTTGAATCGTTCGGAATCGTTAAGGATACTCAGAAATCACATAAGCGCGTACAACGCCATATCCCAGATATGGTCTTACAGGTTATTATATATCGATGCCACTATCCCGGACAAGGTCTTACACGAAATCGATTAACGATGCCAATGTCCCAGACATTGTCTTACACGTAATCACAATACAATGGCAATGTCCCAGACATAGTCTTACATGTAATCACATCTTGATAACCTAATGTCATGACATTCGTATCCTATTCTATTCCTAAGGTTTGTACGGGACTTTCGGTTATTGTAACTCTATCAATTCTTGCTCGTAAGTGCGCGTTCAACATTTATAACATTTCCGTGACAAGTAAACACATGTAATTCAGTTTAAAGACATTTATTTGCATATGAACTTACCTCGTAGTCGGAATAGAGGAACCGGATTGACTATTCGATAACTTTCTATTTCTCTCGATCTAAATCTGATTTCTTTCATTCTTGATCTATATACATTCAAAATTAACTCTTTTATTCATCAACACATTCAATTTAGTCCACAAACACATATTTGGGCATTTTTGCACTTTAGCCCCTAAAGTTCCACATTTATTCAATTTAGTCCCTATTTCACAAAAACACAAATTACACGAACTAAGACCCATGATTAGCTAAATTATCTATAGGTCCCTAGCAGTCCATATTTCACATTTATTTCACATTTTAACCCTTCAATTTACACTTTTCACAATTAAATCCCTATTTGACATTTTTGTCAAAAATCACTTAACAAAACTTTAATATCTATCATCAAGCTTTCATAATTCATCAAAAATCATTCAAAAGCTCAAGAATTCATCAATGGAAACTCACAAATTCATCAACAATTTCAGAAATTAGGGTACGGGCTAGCTAGATTACTAAGCAACGATCACAAAAATGTAGAAATCTTTAAAAACTAAGCTCAAAAATACCTCAATCCAAGCTTCAAAGAGCCGGACCCTAAAAAAATATTCCAAGCTTCTTTTTCTTTTGTTTTTCGGTGAAGATGATGATAAGAAAGTTTGATTTTAACTTTTTTTTATTTTAATATCATTAATAAACATTTTACAAATTTAACCTTAATGTAAAACATTTAATATCACATAATTCAAGGCCATTTATGTCAAATTCCACTAATCATGGTCTAATTACATCATTAGGGGGTGACATTTAATAAACCATAGCAATTAAGCATTTTTAACTTATAGCATGCTACTTTTGCATTTTACGCGATTAAGTCCTTTTTCTCAAATTGAGTTGTTAAACGATAAAATTAGCTCACAAAATTTTCACACCTATATATTCACATGCTGTAAACACCCAAAAATAATATTAAAATAATTTTTCAATATCCGATTTGTTGTCCCGAAACCACTATTCTGATTTAGCTAAAACTGGGCTGTTACATATAACTTATGTTTTACTCAATCAAAACATACCAAAACACATATACAAATCAACTAACTAAGCTTTTACCAAACATTCATCATTTTGCACCAACTCACAAGCATAATTCAAATCTAATATCAACCATTTAACATTTACTATATCAATATCCACAAGCCTCATAATATAAGCCATTCACATATCCATCCATGAACTCAAAATATCAACCATATATGCACATATATGAACAAAACCAAAATTCACCAAATTAAGCCATATTTCATGGCTATATTTACAAATGAAACATAAACATTTACAATGCTAATTCATATGGACAAATTCATTAACAAGTTATAATCAAAATCATTATCAACCCATATTCAAAAGACTCTAAATATCTAAACGTGCCATATACTTAAATACCAAAGTTCATAGGTACCAAAAGATAGATGGATAGTGTGAAGCGATCTCTAACGATCCCCGAATCCGAGTTATCTTTGTATTCACTATAAAACATAGAAAATTAAACGATGTAAGCTATAAATCTTAGTAAGCTCTATGAAATAAACATAAAGCAATCATATAAACATAATTCAATAATTTTAAATACACCAATATATAGCTTACATTAACTAACAAACCTTTCAAATACTCATTCACAAAAGTATATACTTTCATTATCATTTCTTCGATTTAATGCTAAAATGGTTTATGCACATACCTGTACTATCTCATATCAACCTCATATGCATTCTCATCTTTCATTTACTGGTTGAACCATTTGAAATAGAAGTCGGATACTCAAAGGTCTCACACGATAAGTACCTATACCGTGGCCCTTAGCTAAATCAAGGTAACTTATCTCCGAAGTACTGATATCATGGCCCGAAGCCAAATCGGTATAACTCACACCTGAAGTGCTATATCATGGCCTGAAGCCAACTCAATGTATCCCCTAATGACATGTCACTAGCATCCTAAACTATTCCTAAGGTTCAACCAGGATCTCGAATATCAAATTGTCATCGAATCACTATTGTTCATGTCCACAACCTTATATTCGCAATTTATGCAATATCAAAGCATATGAAATACATTTATATTGAAATTTATCACATACAAACTTACCTCGAATGTGGAAACGATGAAATAAGTCGGTTAGTCGATAACTTTAGTTTTCCCCCGATCTAGATCCAAATTATTCTTTTCTTGATCTAAATATATTCAAAATCAACTTTTTTAATCATCTATTTATTCAATTCAATCCAAAATATACATTAGGGCTATTTTACATATTTTCCCCTAAACTTTCACATTTTTACAATTTAGTCCTTATTACACAAAATCACAAATTCATGCAAATTTCAAAACACCCATGCTTAGCCAAATTACTATTAAGCCCCTAGCAGCCCATGTTTTTCATTTATTTCACATTTTAACCACAAATTTTTAGCATTTCTCAATTTAATCCCTATTTTGCATTTTTACTAAAAATTACTTAACAAAACTTGCATATCTATTGACAGGAAATCATAATCTATCAAGAAACTTTAAAATACACATGTATTAAACAATGGAATCAATCAAAATCTTTAATATTTTTGCAAAATAGTCCCTGGGCTAGCTAGACCTAGTTGCAACGATCTCAAAAACATAGAAATCATAAAAAACGAGACAAAAAATGGACTTACATGCTCAATATACCATGGCCGAAAGTTTAAAGCTTTGAAATGGTATTTCAATCCCTAATTTTGGCAATAGCAAGAAGATGAAGCAAATTTTGGCTTTGTTTTTAATTAAATTAACCTTTAATAATCAAATACTAAAATTAACCTTAAAATTAATTCAAAATTTCATATATGCCATGCCATTATCATACACTATCAATATAATGGTCTAATTACTACTTAAGGACCTTATATTTAAGGTTCTATAGCTATTATACACCTTTAACTATTAGAACATCACTTTTACACTTTACGCGATTTGGTCCTTTTATCAAATTGACCATTTAAACGATAAAATTTCTTAACGAAATTTTCACACAATCATCATACCATGTTATAAACATTAAAATAATAATAAAATAAATATTTTGACTTCAAATTTGTGGTCTCAAAACCACTATTTTGATTTGACCAAAAACAAGTTGTTACAATCTGAACTGGAAGTGTTTATGGTGTATTTGTAATTGAAGCCTTTGTGGCATATCTAAAATGGGAGCCTTCGATTCTTTGAAAGAATGTCTCTTGATGTAACCATTTGAAAGGAATGCCTCTATGGCAGACCTTGAATAAAATAAATGAAATATATGGCAAAATTTGAAAGAACAGAATTTTTGCTGGACTCTGAAGAAATAGTATGAAAATCAGTCTTTGAAATTTAAAGTCTTAGTAGCAATGTATGAGGGAAATGCTCTTGTGGTAGGTTGTGAAGAAGCAACCTCTATGAAAATTTCTACAATGAAGGTTTTTGTGATGAGCTACTTTTGTGGCGTAGTCTGAAAAGGCAAATTAATGATGAACTATGAATGACGCTTTTACGATGGACCTTGTGCTATGTAATTGGCATCTCCTATAGTATCCCTAAATGCAAATGGTAAGACCAGTAAGTACATGATGTATCCATGGGTATAATAGTAAGGTATTTAACATGATTAAGATTTTTACAAAGATAGAGAATTGAAGAGATATGGCGAAGTAATGAAAATATACTTTGGAAGTGAATGTAGACATGGTATGCTCTAAAAGGGAATACTGATCATCTGTGTATGGGTTTCTTTCTGGATTTCGATGGGGTATTGGTTTAGTGATCAAAGATTGCATGTAAGGTTTTAAAGACACTCAAGAGATGGAAAAATGCCATCATATAAGGTATGGAAATGAAAGTGAAGTATAAGAATGTCAATTGAGGAAGTAATCGTTACAAGCAAAATGAAGAATAAGGGCGATAAGACGATAATTGAAACATTGAATATAACGCGCAAGTATGATTTAGGTAAATCAGTGTTTGACTCACCAAGTTCTTTTGAACTTACCTCATTGTGTTATGTTTTAGGAGGGTTTTAGGGTCTTAGCTTGGAGGGACGACGCCAGGATTACGTCGAAGGAGTGGCGTATTGGAATATATACATACAGAGTGTGTTTGATAGTAAGATCGAGTCTGAGTGGATAATAATAGAAATTTCTACGAGGATAACTATCTAGACTAGGGCATCATTTTAGTCTTAATTGTAACTAAATTCTCTATGTATACCATTTAAAATTTCTCATTGCTTACAATTATATATTTTATTAAAAAGTTCGAAATTTTGTAGTTGTAATTGTTTGCAAGTTAAATAAAAATATTTAAGTACATTGTATTTGAGTGGTAACACCATATATTTGGATCTGGTTCATTTGATGAGGTTTGAAAAGTTACAAATTTGGTATTAGAGCCTAAATTTAGTCGATCTTGGATTATGAAAGATGAAGAAGCTTTGTATGCATAATACATCGAGTCTGGTAGTGTTCCTTAAGTATGATAGACTTTTCTTTCGATGAGATTAATGCATATGTAATGACCTGATGAAAAAGAGATAATGTTGAACAAAGAAACCAAGGAAAGGAAAATGATTACTCTATTAATAACAATGATTTTGCATCAAAATAGAAAAGAATGAAAGAAGTATAAGGCAAGATAAAAGAAAATTTCAGTTTTCTTATTTAGTGACCTGGTTTGCAAGTTCAATAGAGACCTCATCATGTTGTGGATGACCTTCAGGGTTTTGCTCCACGTATGCTAAGTCCCTTTCATTATCCTCAACGACGGGTGTAGTGGGGATGGAAAAAACAACTGATTGCTTTTACTCTATTTAGAAAGCCTTCCACTCTTTACTTTCGGGGTTGTAAACGTCAAAGCTGAGCGATTCTACAGAGATATCTTCAGATAATTGAAGTTTACCTTACTAAGGTCAAGAGGACCAATGGCCACTTGGGCAAGTGGGATCAAATTTGATTTCAAATTTAGCAAAGGCTCAACAAGTTTCTTCTGAGTATCTTCTTGATACTTCTTAAAGGTTTCTCCATAAGATTGGCACAACCTCTTTAACTCTGCCTTATGTCTCTCCTCTTGAGCTTTGAACCTGTCCTTGACGATTGATTTTTCATCTCTCAAGTGGTTGGTATCATATTTCAGTTGATTATTTTTAGTTTGAACATACCCATATTTTCTCTTCAGAGTCGTAAGTTGGGTCGATAGCCTTGCAATCAAACTTATTGAGTTTTGGTATTTCTGGGAGTTCAGCCAGAGTGTCTTCATTAGATTTCATAGATTTCTCTAAATTTACTATTCTATTATTGTAACGACTACTAGCATCGCTGAAAGCCCCACCCCAAAGACCATGTTTCAAAGTCAATATCTTTAAGACCTAGGCCATGAGAGATAGAGGATCCTTTGAGGGATGAGATGCAAAATAAGAAAAGAAGGTTTCTCTTAACTGTTGAGGAAAAAAGCTTAATTATTATTGAAAAATAGAATTGAGAGGCATATGAGAGGCCACTAATTCTATAAAGTCACGCCAAGGGAAGTTACTACCTAATTCTATAGGGGTTGCTTCCTGTGTTAGAGGGTTTGTCTTCAAGGGATTTTCTAATGTAGAGGGATTAGGAATATGTCTAGAAGAGCCTGTATGAGGGGCAGAGCCTTCAGACACTAAAGGAATCTCAGTAGGAACTGAGATCGAGGAAGAGTGAGTGATGGTTCCTTGTTTGGTTTATGCCTAACTAAGGTAGGCATTCACTGCTTCTAGATTCTTAAGTACCCTCAGTTGATCTGGCCTTTTTCCTTGTTACTAATTTTTGTGGCGGTACAGTAGTGGTCTTCTCTTGGCCACAAGTCCCCTTAAGAATTGAGGAGATATCCATATTTTGAGGGTGAGAATGTGACAAAGATCCTGCACCAACAATAGGCAAATTAAATTGATCGAAAGATATACATATCCAATTTCTTGGGTGTAGATTACAGATACAATAAAAATATGATGGAGGTTCTCTGGTGTGCCCTAGTAAAATGTGTGCCAATTCATTGTCTAAGTTGGATGGCCAAGCTTTGAGGGCAGATGGCATAGAAGGATCAATTATTTGACTGGTGGAAACAGTTGGGTTGTAACCATTTGGACTTAGGTTTTTCAAACAATGTTGGAACACATCTCTAACTGAAACCAACTCTATTTAATCAAGTATATGACCTCTTTTTAACCTTTAGTATTGCCTTTCAGCCACATGAGCATCTTCTGACTAGCATTCGGTGCAGACACTTTCCCAAGGAAGAGACCATTTGGTTGGGAAACCAAAACCTGAACTGAGCTTGCTTACCACCCTTATGTACTTATCCTTCCTTAGATGAAGATTAGAGATCTTTTTTTTTTGATGAGGGGTTTATAGTCGGGCCGTATACTAAAGTGAGCACTACCAACGGAAGCTCCAGTTATCTGTATTTTGAGTTCGTAAAATCTCTGAAAGACACCTAGTAGTGAATGTTCATTGTCTATGCAATAGTTGATGAAAAACGCCATTAATGTCCACCAGGATATAGCCCGATAACTGACCCAGTGCAATCTCATAACTGTTGATACAACACAAAAGGATAGGTGGAGAGGCAAATGGAACCTAACTTCCAACAAAACGAGTGGTAAGATGAAGTCCAGAGAACTGTCACTAGGACAACATCGATTGGGAACCTAAAAATCATAAGCAAAGTCTGGGTTTCGGAGTCCTCGAGCTCTCAAGTAATGATTCATTTCTTCCGAAGTTGTGGTGTAGTAAAAAATCTCAGTCTCCACGCATGGTGAAGTTTCACGAGCGATAGTTTGGTTGGTCTGGTCATGGCTCCTCCCTCTGATGGTGGTTTTTTTCATGTTTTGGATTGAGAGGTTAAAAGATGAAAGAAGAAAGGAGAAAAAAGTTGCCTTTTGAGGAAAATCGGGAATGGAAGATGAAGGTTGTAGGAAAAATCAATAGAGGAAAAAGTTAGGGTTTCAAATGATTTTGCAAAGTAACCGATGAAGTGTTTGAATACCTGTTTTATAAGAACAAGCTTGCTCAGGAAGTTTGTTTCAAAAAGAAGCTATTCAAAATTCTCTAATGTTAGGTTGACATCTATCTTAAGGAGGTAAATGAAACGCTTAGAAATTTTGTAATGATGGTTAAAATTCGAAAGTACCCAACTCATTATACGCGCTTGGCAGGAAGATCAACGGTCAGACATACGAGTGTAATTTTTCAAGTTTTAAATTTTGAAGATGAAATTTTTATTAAGGGGATGATAGTTGTAGCACTCGATTTTGGCGGGTTTTGAAATTGGTGGGTAAATTGAGTAGTACTTTGAGTGGCATAGTGCTATCCGCCCAACCTATGCTCTTGGCGTGTAAAGATGGGTGCGTAGCAGGCATTGGATTATTGTGAGAAATTATCCTAGAAAGAAAGAATTGTGAAGGAAAGGAGCTTGGTAATGTATTATGGAATTTTAGGTAATCGAGTAATCACTTGAAAGTATGGTATGCCAAGTATGGTTCATGATGGTGCTGGTTGTGTTCTAACGGGGTGGTTAGGAACAAACAATGGAACTACTCTATATATGTGAAATGTTAGATTTTAGTACACGTTTCCTTTTAGCTATAAACCACCTATATGATAGATTGAACAGGATTATGACGCAAAGTGTTTATAGGGACAAAGGTTGTATATCCAGATAATTAGGATTGGAAAAGGGGAGTTTTTCTTCTTCCTTCTTCAAGAAGCATTTTTGTTTAGATCTATGAATGTTCCATGTCAAGGTAAGATTTTTGACCCTCCATATTATTTTGTGAAAGAGTAAATCTATTAACTTGGTAAATCTGTAAGATGGATGATATAAGGCTATATTTGAGGATTTTTGGTGTTAGAAATGATGGTAAAAGGGTGGTATTTGAATAAATCCTAATGAGTTTCCAAGTTTTGTAACAGTAGTTGTTGCTGATCTTACAAGGGAAGTTTTAATATGGAGTTTGAAACTACTGTAGGAGAGAATCAAGTGAGTTCCCAAGCTAAATCTTGTGTGTGTATATTGGTCCTAACCTTTTTTAAGAGCCATACAAAACATGAACTAAGATTAGAAAAGAATGGTATGTTGAGTACGCTGATATATGAATGTTGGATAAGATTTGCATGTATAGTTGATATAAATCTGACAAATATAGTATATGTGACAAGAAATCTGGAGCTGAAGATATGACTGCATGAGCATGTCTAGAATGTGTAAAATGAGATGTATGTTAAGTCTAGTGTTTATGTTTGAAAGGTCTACTAGTGAGTCTCTCTGTCTGTCTCCACAGAGTCGTCTAAAGGGGTCTGTTGGGGCTTTAATCAGGATCTTTGGAAGGAAAAGTCCATGACACCATATCGTGTAAGATAATAATTGGTAGGTTATGGCATCATATGGGATGATTTAAAGGAAGATTATTACATAATGGGGTTTTCTGCGTGACCCAAGATGATAAGGGGCAAACCTCATAAAACGTGAGTCTTACTTATTTCGACGATTCAAAGCTCCTCCCTCTTGCGTTTGTTCATTTTCCCCCTCTATTTTCTTCATTCTTTTACTTATTTCATGATATTTTGTTTTATTTTGAGAAAATAATCATAGTTACCATGATAGCAATTTGCAATGTTAGTCAATACATCTTGCTGCATTTATCCATTTTTCTTGTTTCCATAGATTTCATGCTTACCCATATGCAGATTTCATGCTTACCCATATGCATTCATTCACTAGATATTTCCGTTATCATTACTCTCATTTTCCTTTTCATAGTAATGACATACTTTATCTGATTGGGTTTATTTTTTTTAGCGTAATTGTTCTTTCGTACTTGACTTCTAGAAAATATCTCTATTTTTTACCATGCATATTTTTCCATGCTATTGTTGGGGAGTAATTTTTATTATTCTGACTTGTCATTGCAGGTATACTATGTCAACCTCACGTGGCAAGAAGACTGCCGTCCCCGCTTCAAAGAAAAGGAAAGGAGCAACGTCCTCCTCGGGTCCTACCACTGAGATCCGTCACCCTTTCCTCCAGTTCTCCTTGGGACCCCAGGAGGAACTATTTCAGATATTACGGGCCTGACCCCTAGGTGTGGGCCGTTGCATTGACTGGGCTGCACTTGAACAAATTTAGATGGCTGACGCGGTCCGAGCCCTCCTGACGACTGAACTGTAGGGGCTCTTCTTTGAGATCATCGAGCCAACATACCTCGAGCTCACGATGAAACTCTGCTTAACCTTCCATCTTCAAGTCGTCATGACAAACTTCGACGATCCTGGAATGGTCCAATTCCGCCTTGGTGGTCTAGTGCGACAGTTGAGTGTACCGGAGTTTGGAATTGCACTAGGGCTGTACACGGAGGAGTTCATGGATGAAAATGAATTCAACACCCTCCATCACCACATCCACTACTCCCCCTCAAAGTGCTGGAAGGACCTCGTCCCTGTCTCGGCCACCTATGATCCTAGCCGCTCTAAGGTGTCAGCCCTCGTCCCATCCCTACGATACCTACACGCTATCTTGGCCCACACTCTAACAGGACGACAAGAGAGCACCGATGTCGTCAACACTCACGACGCCTATTTCTTGTGGAGCATGGCGAACGGGCACGTCTTTGACCTTGCCTACTTCATTGCCCTCTCCATCCGCCATCAGACGGAGCGACATAGGAGAGGAGTCATCTCTATCGGGCCCTATGTGACTCAATTGGCTCTGCACTTTAGGCTCCTCAACACAGTGGCATAATCATCCTCCCTCACTCTCATCGGCCAGATGTTCCCACTGGGCATCTCGAGCATGCTACATATGAGGATGATCGAGAAACGAAGTGGCACCTACCCTCCTCAGTACCGCCTCATCCAGTCCACCGAGGAGGAGGACCTAGAGGAAATTACTGATGATGTCCCTCCACGTCATGAGGACCCACCATCTCAGCCAGCACGCATCCATCGTCCAGTTCATGCGGCGATTTCATACTCTGACATCTCTGAGTGCCTTACTCGATTTGAGCAGCAGTGTTTTCAGCGTTTTGATCACATTGATGCTACTCTTCATCAGATTTGTCAGCACCTTCACATCTCATCGCCACTATCACCTCGCGAATCATCCAGCGATGATGATGTTTAAAAAATTTTTATTTATTATTTTTATTTTCACTATTATCTTTATTTATCTTTTTTAAGTACTTTTTATTTCATTTTCCTTTAATATTAGTTTAATTTTATTTTTTACAATTTTTATTTTCAGCTATTTCATTACGAGTAATTATGCTTCCTTATATTTCCTAAAGAATTCCTAATTTTACCACAATCATAAAGAGCTCCAAAGCTCATCATCAAATAGAAACTAAAAACTCCATTGGCAAAGGTTCTTCACGACTGCCATGTCCTGCTTGACCAGGACCATAGCTACTACCAGATATAATATTCTTTTGGCACAGGACTTATGGACTAATAAACCTCTACCAACACCGGAGTGTCCTCTTCCACTCTCATCATTACCTTGGCCGATTATTCTCTATAACTCCAATTCAAGGAGTTCATTCATCATTCAGGAAGTTTCACCTCTCTCCCTATCTTATGATTATATATCTATATTTTTCAATATATCCACTTTGTACATTGAGGGCAATGTACATCTTAAGTGTAGGGGGATCCTTTATATCATCATTAGAAATCCCTGAATTTTGTCTTATTCTCACGTGAATCACTCATATCATTATTAGAATGAATTTTAATTAATTTATGATTTTTATTGATATGTCTTGAATTAAAACATAGGCATTTATGCATTGATTGTTTAAACTTTAAGACATTAGGGAATTAAGCATGATAAGTTGATTTTGAAGAATTACAAACTTTTAGGTTACTTCCCTAAGTTTAGGTATTATCTTGAGTTGAAATTCACAAGTTAAAACATCAAAAAGCCATAATTTTTGTGAGATCTTGAGCCTTTAGAGCATATTTTATTTCTTTTATGCTCACTTTTATTATGAGTGTGTTAGTATTGATTTGTTATTGTAGAACTTGCTTGATTATGTATGTTAAGACCACACCATTTGATTTGATATGTCAAGATGATAAAAGCACTTAGGTTTAACCCACTCACTCTACAAAAGCCTACCTTCATAATTAACCCTTAGTGAACCCCTTTGAGCCTAACAAAACATCAATTGTTTTACCCTCAATATTAACCCATAACCCATTATTCTTGAAATCCCCTAATTTGATCCATATTTTTGTCGAGATTTGATTTGAACTAATTGCTTAGCTATGTTTTATTCTTCATTGCAACAATTAAGTTCTATGTTATTTGACTTGTTCTTTAAAAAAATAATACTTACATACATATTAGTAGTAATTCGTCATTTTTTAGCTTGAGTGTTAATTCCATATTCTGAGAAGAAGATCACTTGTATTCAACTGATAATTAGTTATTTTTCTAGTTAGGTGATTTCTTCAATTCAATCTCGATTCTAACCTTTTCTTTCAGCTTGTGACCATACCCCCTAACCAAAGCCATGGTACAACCTTCTAAAGACCTTTTTGATCGATGTATCATATCAATATATAGATTTGATTTTCATGCAAGCCTATGGTAATAACTTTTCATATTGACTAATGAGTGCTTTATTTGATGTCCTTAAACACCTCGAGTGATTTGAGTGAATCTTTAGTGAGGATGTTAAACTCTGTGATATTTTGATCTAAAGTGATTACTCATATGAGGGGGGACACCTATGTTTTCATGATAAAATGCTCAACTTGGAATGTTTGAAACTTTGATGTACTTTTAGTTGAATTTTCAAAGTATGATTACTTATGGATTATTTTGAGATATTATTGATAGGGATTATAAAATTAAGAAGAATTTATTTTGATTGTGAGTTGAGGATTTTACTTGAGGACAAGCAAACGCTTAAGTGTGGGGGTGTTTGATAAACCGTAATTTATACATATTTTTATCCCAGGCTTAGCACATTTATGGATGATTTCTCCTTATATTTGATGAATTCGATGCTCCTAATTCTTTAATTTCGTGTTTTATACTTAGGTGAGCGTAGGAGAGTAAAAAGAGCAAGAAATGGGTCAAAAACGAAGAAAATAGACCCACGTGGGAAATCAACACGGCCTGGACTTCCTCACACGGGCGTGTCACACGGCTGTGTCTATTTGGCAGGATTGAAGCACGACTTACACAGGTAGACTACACACTCATGCCTATTCAACAGCCTTGACCACGGGCTAGAGTAATCGCACACGGGCATGTCCCTACTGAGCCCGAGTATAGCCCTATTTGGAAAAGGCCACTTTTGAAAGCTCTTAGGCATTCTAAAGCCTATTTAAACAGTGGATGAGGCACTTAGAATAGACACGTGGAGTAGGAGGTAAGGAATTACTCAAGGGAAGCCGATTCGTCCATCTAAGAAGCCGGATTCATCGTCAAGACTGAAGATCTCCCTTTAATTCCATTCAAGAGTTTTGGGTTTTCTTTATGTTTTGTATTCATTATTCTTTTGAGATGTTTTCTTTTATAATTATAAACTAAACCCCTTAAATACTTAAGGGGAATGAAACCTAAGAAAAATCTTGTTATTATTATCTGAATTGTATGATAAATATTTGACTTCTTCTTAATTATGTGTTCTTAATTCTTGTTTTAATATTCCAGGATATTGATTCAAGTTCATGCTCTTATTCAGAGAAGGAAAAGACCTTGTCTAAGAGTAAATTTGTCGTAATTAAGTGGAGATGATTGTACGCCTAGAGATAGGGTGATGAGATTTTACCGGATTAGGGTGAAACCTAATAATGGGATCCATAGATCGAGTTAATGCAACACTAGGGCATTAATTAGAAAGAGATTTCAATTAATCAACCTAGGGTTAGACGTTATTAGTCTTGGGAGAGATAATAATATAACTTAGGGATTTCTACAGATCAAGTCAAATGAATAAATCGTCTGATTCGGAGTCAAATAACAAGTGAAGTCTAGGTGGATTTTTCCTTAGGTATTGTCTTAATCAATCGACTTTTCCCAAAAGCCTTTCCCCAATTTCTCTCTATGCACTCTTAGTTTAGTTAATTAGTTTAGATAAACAAATCCCTTAATTTTTAGGCTAGATAATAAAAAGAAAGTAAATACTAGTACTCTTGGTTTCTTTGGGTTCGACAATCTGGTCTTGCTAAAGCTATACTACTGTTCGATAGGTACACTTGCCTTCATCGTGATAATAGTTAGTTTCAAGAACGATTAATTATAAATTTTTAAAACCTGTCGTGACTATCACGTATCAAATAGTATAGTCTTTGACTGTTGAGGAATATTTAAGGAAAGGATATGAAGCTTATCTCGCTTTTGTGCTGAATACTCAAGTGTCTGAGTTAAAGATAGAATTGGTACCAGTGGCTTGTGAGTTTACAGACGTATTTCCGGAGGAATTACCAGGATTACCTCCAGTAAGGGAAGTAGAGTTTGGAATTGAGTTGATAATGGGTACGACACCTATCTCAATTTCTCTGTATAGGATGGCTCCTACAAAGTTAAAGGAGTTGAAAGTTCAACTACAAGAGTTAATTGACAAGGGCTTTACGAGATCGACTTTTTCCCTGTGGGGTGCTCCGCTGCTCTTTGTGAAAAAGAAAGATGGGTTGATGAGGTTATGTATCGACTATAGACAGCTCAATAAGGTAACATTGAAGAACAAGTATCCTTTGCCAAGGATCAATGACCTGTTTGATCAGTTAAAGGGAGCCACTGTATTTTCCAAGATTGACCTGAGGTCAGGATACTACCAGTTAAGAGTGGAAGAGCAAGATGTACTGAAGACTGCGTTTCAGACAAGATATGGGCATTATGAGTTCCTCGTCATGCCCTTCGGTTTAACTAATGCTCCAGTGGTATTTATGGATTTGATGAACCGCATTTTCGACCGTACTTGGATAAATTCGTGGTAGCCTTTATCGATGACATATTGATTTACTCGCATTATAAGAGTGAACATGCGAAACATTTGAGGACTGTATTACAGACCCTGAGAGACAAACAATTGTACGCCAAGTTTAGTAAGAGCGAATTCTAGCTTAGGGAGGTTGGATTTTTAGGACACATTGTGTCGGGTGATAGGATTAGATTTGACCCAAGCAAAATCTCGGCTATTGTTGAATAGAAACCGCCGAAGAATGTGACAGAGGTCCAAAGCTTTTTGGGTTTGGCCGAATACTATAGGCAGTTTGTAACTAGATTCTCTATGATAGCTACTCCAATGACAAGACTGCTACAAAAAGATGTCAGGTTCGAATAGACAGAAAAGTGCCAACAGAGTTTCGAGCAATTAAAGACTTTACTGACTGAGGCCCCAGTGTTAGTGAAACCAGAGTCGGGCAAGGAGTTTGTGATATATAGCAACACCTCCTTGAATAGTTTAAGGTGCGTGCTTATGGAAGAAGGCAAGGTTATAGCCTATGCTTCAAGACAGCTAAAGCCACATGAGAAAAATTACCCGACACAAGATCTAGAGTTGGCCAACATCGTGTTCGCATTAAAGATTTGGAGACACCATTTGTATGGCGAGAAATGTCGAATATTTACTAATCACAAAAGTCTAAAATATTTGATGACTCAAAATGAGTTGAATCTGCCGCAACGATGATGGTTAGACCTAATAAAGGATTACGAGTTGGTGATTGACTATCACCCGGGCAAGGCGAACGTGGTCGTTGATGCCTTGAGTACAAAATCATTATTTACGTTGAGAGCAATGGATGCCCAACTGGTATTATTAGATGATGGTTCGATTCTAGTAGAGTTGAGAGCTAGACCGACATTTCTACAAGAGATCCATGAGGCTCAGAACAATGATAAGGAGTTAAGAAGGCTCAGTGTGAGACGAAAAATGAATCTAAGTTTCGTATTGGTGTTGATGGATGTTTAATGTTCAAAAATAGAGTTTGTGTACCCAAGGGAAATGACCTTATTTAGAAGATTCTGCGAGAAGCACATAATGGTTGTTCGTCTGTCCACCCGGGCAGTGTAAAAATGTACAACGACCTGAAGAAAATGTATTGGTGGTCGGGGATGAAAAGAGATATTTCTGAGCTCATTTCCAAGTGTCTTGTGTGTCAACAAATGAAGGCTGAACACCAAGTACCTTCGGGTCTACTTCAGCCTATAACGGTTCCAGAGTGGAAGTGGGATCGGATTACCATGGATTTTGTGACGGGCTTGCCGGTAACCCCAAAAAAAAAGGATGCTATTTGGGTTATTATGGATAGGTTAACAAAGTTAGCACATTTTATACTAGTGCGTACCGACTACTCCCTTGAAAGATTGGCTAACTTGTATGTTTTTGAGATTGTGAGGCTATATGGAGTGCCTTTTTCGATAATTTTAAATAGAGAGCCAAGATTTACCACGAGGTTTTGGAAAAAGTTACAAGAGGCATTGGGGACAAAGTTGAGTTTTAGCACGGCATTGCACCTGCAAACCGACGGCCAGTCGAAAAGAGTGATTTAGAATTTAGAAGACATGTTGCGGTGTTGTGTTCTCAAGTTTCAAGGCAGTTGGGAAAGGTACTGTAACACCCCTTACCTATGTCGAGGCCTTAGACAAGATACGAGGCATTACCGGACTTAAATATACACAATCACATAAAATCGAGCCATAAAATTTCATTCAAATAAAAAATATTCATACATATGTATAACGTCCCTTAAACGAGTTGACGAGGCCCTAAACACGCATCAGAGACGATTCGAGACTAAACTGAAAACTTTGAAAACTTTTGGGAAAACTTAGAAAATTTCATCATGAAACGGGGTCACACGCCTATATGGGTAGGCCATGTGGCTCGGGACACACTCGTGTCCTCAGCCCGTGTAACTCTCTGTTTATGATGTCAGCAACAAAATAGATTCACACGGCCAAGTCACACGCACAGGTGATAGGCCGTGCCCTCATACGGCCGTGTCTCTACCCGTGTGGCCAAGGAAGTGGCTATTTACCAAGCCATTTGGCACCCTCATTTGCACATACTTAAACATAAATTTAATGGCACTTTTCATGGCATAATTGAGCATTTAAACATCATCAAACAAGTCATGATCATGGCAATTTCATATCAATTTATTCATGCATAAGGTACCATACTTTGCATAGTTTAAACTTATCAAACTTTCATACCATGACTATCATTAACCCATTATCTTATTTCATACTTATGCCAATTATGTCATCAACCAATTATCAAGCACCTAAACCATAACCACACACCTATCCACATTAAACAACATTATCACTCCACATGACCTTTGGCACATGCAAGTACATATAATTAGGCATTACAACCCAAATAGTCAATATAAGCCACATCTCATGGTTATATATACAAAATGAATCAATATATCATCATAAGCCAATACATTTTGGCCAAATCAAATGACACATACACAATTGAATAAGCCCCTATACATGCAATAAACTCAAGTCCTTGAATACTTATACCCCAAATGGTAGCTTGATAGTGTGATTGAATCTCATATGATCTCCAACCCGAGCTAGCTAAATAAACCTATAAGAGATGGGAAAGGAAGGGGAGTAAGCTACATAGCTAAGTAAGTCCGTATGAAAATAATAAGCAACTTACTAACATGCTTTTGCCAAATTCTAACAACATGTTTTCAAGGTAGCACAATCATAATTGCACATAATTCAGTTAAGCTGTCTACTCGAGTAACAGTCACTAAATTATTTATAACTTGAGTTAAAGATTTCTAAATTAAGATCTGTTAATTTTTATTGAAACTAGAATCATATATATTTTCACCATAAAATTTTCAGAATTTATGGATTATCCAATAAATATAGTTTATTCTTCAAATTTACCCCTATGTTGCTGCTTGACTGCTTCGACCTTTCTTTATTAAAAATTAATTATCTCCTCAAACGAGATTTAGATGATGTTATAATTTATTTATTTTGAAGATAGACTCATTAAGGATTTTAAGCATATAAATTATAACCCATAATTATTATTGTGCAATTTTTAATGATTTTCCCAAATCAGAACAGGGGATTCCGAAATCATTCTGACTCTGTCTCACAAAAATTAAAATATCTCATAATATAAAATTATTTTGCTTACGCCGTTTCCTTTATATGAAAATAGAGATAAGATTTATTTTCATATTATTTAACCACTAATTAAATTTCCACCATTTTTGGTGAATTTTCAAAGTCGGACTGTTGCAACTATCCAAAACTATTTTAGTGTAAAATAATGATAACAAAGTTAATAACACCTTTACAAATCATTTCAACCATCATGGTATAAATACATATTTATACAACATAAGCATGGAATAAAATCACAAGGTCATCACAAAATCATTCTCATAGGCATGACTTACTTATTTACTTTATTACAAAGATGCATCATAAACCGAAATCATTTCTCATGAGTTTTGCATACATACCCGTACCGATCCTTACCATTTCATACATACACGTAATGCTGTTGCATCTTCGCTGTCTTGCACACTAAGTGCTTTACTTAATATCTCGCACACCAAGTGCCATTCTCAATATTTCACACACACACACACACACACACACACACACACACACACATATATATATATAGCTGAAGCTATCACAAATCACACACCAAGTGCCACATTTAGCCGAAGCTATTTCAAACCGCCCACTAAGTGCCATTTTTAGCCGATATGTCGTTAAACATAACAAGAATCACTTATATACAATTTATACGATATCAAAGAATTAAAAGCATAAATTTAACAATGCTTATTACATATGAACTTACCTCGATCGTTAAAACAACGGAATGGATCAATTAGTTCGATACTTTGTTTTCCCCTGTTCTAGATCTAATTCTCGATTATATTAATCTAAATAATATCAAAATTTACTTATTTAATCAACATTTCATTCAATTTAACACAATTTGCACATTTTGAAAAAAATTACATTTTTACCCTTATTATTTCACATTTTTGCAATTTAGTCTTTAGACTCGTAAAACAAAATTCATTCAAATTTATCACAACCCAAGCCTAGCTAAATATTTATCATGCTTATAGCAGACCTAAATTTTCATTTATTCATACTTTTAACCTCAAAATTTCATAATTTCACAAATTAGCCATAATTTGCATTTTTACTCAAAATCACTTTGTAAAATATGTAAAACTATCTTCTAACTTCCATATTTCATCATCAATCATCAAAAAACATGAATACTCATTAATGACATCTCACAAATCATGAAAAATTTTGAAATTAAAGGTACGGGCTAGCTAGTACTCAAAATAACGATCACAAAAATGTAAGAATCATAAAAAACCAAATCAAAACACTTACCAAATTAATCATGCAAGTGTCGAACCCCTAAGCACCAAAAATGGCTTTCTTCTTTCTCAGTATTCGGCCAAATGCAAATAAAATGGACAAAATCCCTTTTTGTTTTTATTTAATACATCATTTATTAACCATTTACCAAATATCATATTTAACCTTAATATTAAAACATTAAAACACATAATGGTTGTCCATCATTGTCCACTCATGTTACTAATGGCCTATTTACCATTCAAGGCCACTATATTATAAAGCCAAGGCTATATAACTCCTTCAACTAATAGAATGCAACTTTTGCATTTTTTGCGATTTAGTCCTTTTTATCGAATTAAGCATTTAAACGGTAAAATTTCTTTACAAAACTTTTACGTAATTAATCTATTATGCTGTAGACCTTATTAAAATAATAAAATAAATATTTTGACTTTGCATTGTGGTCCAGAAACCACTGTTCCCATTAACCCCAAAAATAGGCTATTACAACTCTCCCTCCTTTAGGGATTTTTGTCCCCAAAAATCTTACCAAAAGAAGTTACTTCCAAATCTTATGAATAACTTTCACTAATTTCTCAAGGTTACAAATTGATTTTAGCCTCGCATATCTTTTTTCCCATATCCTTTGAACTTTAACACATAGCTCAGTTGATCTGTCAAATAGGAACTGTGTATATACTGAAACAATCATTCGGATTTTTGGCCAAACAATCAACCACAATACAAATAACATCTCTTTTATTGGTGATAATGACAACCGCAATATGAAGTCTATAGTGACTTTATCTCTTTATCACACCCGTACCATCACTGACTGTATTATATCTGAATACACTTGATCTTTGGATTTAACCTGTTGATAAATCAACATCTAAACACAGAATTAGAAATATCGGGTTTCATACCCGTACACCAGAACATTTACTTCATATAACTGTACACTTTGTTACTCTCAGAAGAACAGATAAGCTACAACTGAGCCTCATACAAAAACTTTTAAAACTTAGAATCGAAAGTTGTTTCACACTGTACCCGTTTAGCTTGCAATTCGTTAACACATTTC
Source organism: Gossypium hirsutum (assembly GCF_007990345.1). NCBI lineage: Eukaryota > Viridiplantae > Streptophyta > Magnoliopsida > Malvales > Malvaceae > Gossypium > Gossypium hirsutum. Next base: position 29,340,219 of record NC_053435.1, on the reverse strand, counting down.
TGGGTTTTTCAAACTCGCAAAGAAAACATCACTTTAGCTTTTTATTTAGCTAACAATAGACCATCATCAAATAAGATCAATCGAGTAACCACTCGTACAAAAATAAGCAAAGATCTTTCTATTCGACATCTGTAACTATATCTGCTTTCTCAGCGATTAATCGATAACTGCCTGGAGTCTTTCAATATCTCAAATCATTGACATTGTCTTAATTCCAGATCTTTTTTGGTAACATTAGATACTTTAACCCATTAGGATTCAGGAAGCATATGAATTTTTTTATCGAACACATGATATCATCGAATTCACAACACAGACATAAAAGTGGCCGTCTTTAAAAGTTCTCTTTTATTGTGACTTTAACCGTCTAGAAGTACAAATTGCTTCTTCACATTCTCGTATTAAAGCTTATTCGAATCTGTTCAATAGTACATCATTAAAATTCATAAATTCTTTACTCAATTCAAACTGAACTCAGAATTAGAGCTTCGGTTAGTAATTCTTTCCACTATTTCCAACTTCATTCATATGCAATAAACCATTCAAACTTTGACAAATGTGATAACTTTACCAATCAGAACGCTTTAACTCTTAATAACATCATTCGGTTAGAATAGTCCAATAGGCACATCTCTGTATCAAAATTTCTAGAATATAATTTCTTCATTCAGACTATCTGTCTATATACTCATGAATGCACAAAATTTGTTATCATACTTGAGGATACTTTATATACATATAACTCAAATCACATTTCAACCGACTAGCTTGCTCTGACAAAACAATTGAGTTGGTTTCAACTACCAAATAATAACATATAAAAATACTCCTTTCTTCATGCTTACAAAACAACTCAAACACACAATCCTTCAAAATTCTCTTAATGAGCTAATCACAAATCTTTTCAACTGTTTTAGCTTTAGGAAATAGATATCCTAATTAAATTCACTGCCTTAGTCAAACTCACTTGAGAAGGGAAAACCACCATACAATCATAATAGACATTGTTATCACAAGTCTAAGAACACACTTTAAGGATAAACCATGATTGATAATTTACAAAATAAGAGTGATAGGAAAAATCTAAAATACAACGATCCAAGATACAATACCATACTAGAAGTCTGAGGACGTAACTCATAAGAAAATAATAATAAAGATCTGGATGATTTTCTCAGAGAAACCAGAAGTGTGACAGCCCTAATTTGGCCCTAGTCGGAAAGTGGTTTCGGGATCACAAAATCGAGTCCCAAAAATAATCAAATGTTATATTATGTGTTTATTTCATGTGAAAGTGCATGTGTGAAAATCCCATGCTTTGATTCCGCCATTTGTGAGTGAAATTATGAAATAGGACCTATGTGAAAATTTTTGAAAATGCTATAGGCTAATATGTAGTGGCCTAATAAATAGTAGTGAAAAATAGGAGGATTTGCATGTCAAACTCCCCATTTTATGTGTAGTGGCCGGCCATGGTGTTAATGGTAGACAACATGTGCAAATTTTTTTATTGAAGTTATGGCATAAGTATGGCACAAATAATATATGTTATTTTGTGTCATAAAATGGTTAGTAATAGAATAACAAAAAGGAAGAAAAGGAAGGTTTTTGTTCATTCTTGTTCATGAAAGCTGAAAATAGAAGAGAAAGGCGAGGAAAAGAGCTCTTGAATGTTCGGTCACTTGGGGAAGAAAAATCCAAGGTAAGTTCATGGTAGTTTGCTTCTATCTTGATGTTCATGAGTTCTTCTTGATTCTACCCTAACTCATGAAGCATATTTTTATTTTTGGTTGTGTTGTGAGCATTCGGTCATGAATTAAAATGAAGGAAATGGTTGTTGTTTCATGTCCTTTTGATGAAAAATGGAAGATAGGTGAAGTTAAGCCAAGCAAATGAGCATGCATGTGCCTTAGATGCTAAGGGAAAAATCGGCTAACATGTTGTGCTTTAAAATGATGAAATGAAGATTATGCTTAAGTAAAATTATAGATATGTGATGATTGATTGGTGATATGCATGTTTAAATAACATGCATGCAAGGTATGTGTGAAAGAGTGATTTGGTAATAAATCTGTTTGGGACAGCAACAGTATTGTGAATTTGGAAAATCACCATAAATTTTGGGAGATGATTTAGAAGCTGAATAAATTATGTAATTAAAGATTAATGAGTCTAGTTTCTTATAAAACAAACCATGTAAGCAAAAGAATTTCCAATAATGAGATATTTGTAGTGATGTGGGGCAGGGTCAGAATGACTTCTAGATCCTCTGTTCTGTATTTATAAAATCATTATAAATTGTACAAAAATGTTCATAAGATGAAATTTATATGATTAGACTCCTTAATGAGTCTAGTTTCAATTGAAATAAATGATAACATATTTTGAATTCTGTACAATGAGAAATTTGATTCGTAGTGAGGAGTGGTCAGATTAGTCAAATAGTGAAACATGGGAAACTTTAAGAACAATCTGGTATTGATTGGCCAAACCAAAAATTATGAAAATTTTATGTATGAAAGATATATGAGTCTATCTTCAGGTAAAATTAACGGCACTTGATTTGGAATTTCTTAGCTCCAGTTATAAATGATTTAGTGACTGTTGCTCAGGAAGACAACTTACAGTGAAATTATGATTATGTGGTAAACATTGACAAAAATTTGTTAATGAGTTGCTTATTGATTTCTTATAAGCTTACTATGATCAGTAGGTGTGAAATTCAAATATATATATGTATATATTATATTTTGAAAGTGATGCTCGAATAGTCGAATAATGACTAGTTTAAAATCTTTGAATTTAAGCTCAAGAGCATAGAGGGGCAAAATTCAGATAAGGGAAAAAAGAAAGTAATCGAATAGCCGTTGTAATCGTTCGACAACATTCAAGGTAAGTTCTTAAGTGTTTAAGCTTGATTCCTTTTTATATGCCCAAGAGTTAAATTAATATGGAAAAGGGAATGTAAATTTTATTTAGTTAATGTGCCGAATATGTAATGATTTAAGGCTATAAGCCGATTATGGCTATTATGCTTAACTTGAAATGGATTTGGAAATTTGATGCACTAAATGAGTGTTACAATGAATAAACTGTGCCATATATGTGCTAGTGGAGATATCACGATTTGTGATTATTAAATACCTAAAGGAAACCATGATGTGTATAAAATTATTATTATTAGTCCTTTGTGGTAGCCGAATATGGCTTGGCACTAAAGTGATTAAATGTGAACTTCGATGAGGTAAACTATTAAAAGTGTGGTGCTATAAGACTATGGGCTAATACGATATGTGGATTCGTTCCGTAAAGTAAATTATTAAGGTATGTGATATGTACTTATGCATGTTAAATCGATTGGAATTGAATCATGAATGTGAATTGCGAAGCATAGGTAAAAATGCCTATGACATACATGTGAGTAAGGGTAAAACCATCGTAAATTATCGATAAGGATGGGCTATGTGCGGAACCATCTTATAATTGCTAATTTGAAAGGTTGTGTGTGAATCAGTGAGCAATATGTATATATTAGATGAATCGTGACGTTTTGGTTCTACTTGAATTAAGTTGTGCGATAAATAATTTATGTATATGACTTATAGTCGAATGGTCACTATGGGTTAAGTTTGAATGGTGAAATGGATATGTGATATTTATGAATGACTTTTGAACCGAAATGTAAACGATGGTGTTCATATGGAGCTTATACCCGAATGTTGCAAATGACTACGAATGTGATATGTTGAATGAGATGTATTAATATATGATTAAATATGCATGATATTTGATGTGTATTCGGGTTAAATCCCGTAGGCTTCGTGCTGGTATTATATCCGGTATAAATCCCGTAGGCCTAGTGCTGGTACTATATTCGGGCCTTCGTGCCTAGCAGGCTTAGTGCCGGTGATGTGTATTCGGGCCTTTATGCCTAGCAGGCTTCGTGCCGGTGATATGTATTCGGGCCTTCGTGCCTAGCAGGCGTAATGCCGGTGAAATGATATGTTATGTGAATTCGGTGTTCCTTGTAAGATAAGGGTTTAGCCGAATGTTAAAGATGAAATGATAGTGTATTGTATCATGCTTATATGGCCTAATGGCAAGTATAACATGTTGGTAAAAATGCAATATGCTTTTATAATCGAATGATAAGTTTGAAATGAACGTGAGTGAAATGTTATGCATAAGCTATCAAATGCTAAGTGTGAAAATAATATGAAAGAAAAGTGTTTGGGATGTATAATTATATACGTTCGAATGATGTTAGTACTTAATTGATATGAATATGTTATATGGAACTTGTTGACTTGATTATTCGAGCCTTTGAGCTTAGCAAACTATAATGCCGGTGAGGTACTATTAGGGCCTTCGAGCCTAGCAGGCTATAATGCCGGTGAACTGATATCGGGCCTCAAGCCTAACAGGCGAAATGCCGGTGATTTGAGAAAGTCCATGACTAAGGTACCTCATGTTAGGTTGAAAAATGAATACATTCAGTACATTAAGTGGGCTAGGTACGCATTATGTACTCATATGTGAGTTTGATCTGCAATGAATCATAAGCGTGCATTGTGATACATACGTGAATAAATGTTATAACTATATCTATGATCATGATACACCGGGTCAGGGTGTGAAAGTATGTGAAAGTATTCGATTTAATTATGTTATAGAAATTCAGATTAAGTATGATAAGAATGCTGAACGTGCATTATGTGTTTATGTGTATTCGGCCAGATGGCAATATACCTAGAATATGGCCACTTAAGAAATTGAATAATCGAAGTATAATTGCGTTTATTTGTTTGCATTGCTTAAGACTTACTAAGCTTATGAAAGCTTACTCCGTTGTTACATTCCTCTGTTTTATAGATTGTTGATTTCGGTTACCTACTCGGGTTGGAGTTCGCCGGAGATATTATCACACTGTCGAGCTCACGCTATTGGTGTAAGTAAATCCTAGTATTTCGAGTCTATGGCATGTATAGGGTTTTAATGTTGAGTATGTGATATTATAATTTAGCCAAAGGTGTTGGCTAGTGATGTTTTGGGCCTCGGAAGCCCATATATGGGACAGATTGCATGTGAAAAGAAAAGTTTTAAATTGATTGAAATTTTTCGGCACTGTTTTTTGTGTGATTGACTGAGTTTAAGTCGGGCAACTCCTCGAACCCTGTTCCGACGAGGGATACGGGCGAGGGGTGTTACAAGAAGAAAACAATACTTATCTATTCTAGAATTTCATTATTTTCTGAATATACACATAAGACGAACATCATTCAGTGGAAATAGAAGAATAACTTCACATAAATTTTTACCATCGTCTTTATTCCAACTTAATAGAATAGAATTCAGAAGAGAATAAAGAAATGCCGGTCATAAACCAACCAGTCCAACAGTGCTTTTGTCTAATATCATAGTTAGATAATATTCCTACATGATAAGAATTTCATCAGAAAGGGAACGATCATATAAACTCTTGGGGACAACTGAATATATGGAACGCCGAGAAGAAGTCATCATGATTTATTCAATCATAACTGTTATACACAGACATCTTTACAGCTCAAACATCATTTCTCTGACTAGTTCTATTATCATGAACACCATAGTATTCCAATCATTAACGAAAACCATTTTGGAAGAAATTTCAGTAAGCATATCTCTAGACTTCATACCTGATTGAGTCAAACAGCCGAGACTAATTTTCTTCTTTAACCATGACATTACATAATTTGATAATCTTTAAAACAATCTGATATTTCTTCTAAAATTGAGTTCAATTGTTACTCTGTACTCTACTCTGTTTGCATTACTAATTATCCCACCATTGAACTCTTTAATCTCATACTTGTGAACTTATTCAACATAATTCTCGTAAATTCTTCATCACAAAAGCAACACTGGTAAGGGGGAGTTGTAAAGCCTCTAACTTGACTCTCATAAATACACACATATGACTCAACATTCATCGTCGATATAATATCATCACAATCACTTAGTTCACTCCAAGAAAATTAACATACTGATTTATTTTACAAATGTTTCTGTCATCCACAATTTCAAACAATAAATTTACTTACTCGAGCCTAATATTAGTATCTAATTAAATTTCAACATTTAACTTCAATTTTACTTACCAACATTTGTCAAATTAGAGAGCGTCTTACGGGTCTGAGTACGTTGTTTACTTGATGCCATAGTCCAACTTTAGTCTTACACGAAGTCTCACATCGATGCCATGTCCCAGACATGGTCTTTACGAAATCACATATCGATGCCGCATCCTAGACAAGGTCTTACACGAAATCTCATACCGAAGCCATATCCCAGATATAGTCTTACAAGTAATCTCATATCGATACCGATGCCATATCCCAAATATGGTCTTACACAGGATCTCATATCGATGCCATGTCCCAGACATGGTATTACACGTATCACAATGCCATAGCCCAGCTATGGTCTTACACGTACTCACATGTATTGCCATGGTCCAACCATGGTCTTATCCGTTAATTCATCATCGAACGATCGTACTCATTTACTGCGTTCTACTCAATTTGATTTTTCAACTCAATTTCATATTATCATATTATTTATGATTTCATATCAAAACTATAAAACATAACATTATAATACCTTCAATTTATCAATTTAAACATAAGAGTCAACCATATGAACATACTAATTATACATTATTCAATAAGTGAACATAAATACACATTCCGTCAACTTGAGTAAATTAGCCTATCATATTCAGTTAATAAGATAGGTTGGGCACATAACATCATAAAAATACCAACACACATGGATAAACTTATCATAGCATAAACTTTCATTTTATTCCACGTTTCCACATTTCTCAACTTATAGTTATCTCGTTTCGTATATTAACACATACATATCATGAACTTCTATTCATACCTTTCCAAATCTCAACACATCATACGCACATTTCAATCATCTCAATACCATTTTTAGCATTATCAAAAAATAGATCGGTTGGAAGTCATCTCTGTCTTAACAAAACAATTTCATTAGAGCTGGGAGATATCACGCCATCACGAGTAGTAATATGGCATGTATAGCTAGACTCACATACGCTAGGTTAGTCTGAGAATCGACAAAACCATAGCTCTAATACCACTAAATGTAACACCCCTTACCTGTGTCTGAGGCTAGGACAAGATACGTGGCATTACTGGACTTAAACAAACACAATCACATAAAATTGAGCCATAAATTAGAAATGTGGTTTCGAGACCACATATCCAATTCAAAAAAAATATTTTAATATTATTTTACTTGCCTATTATAAGTGAATTGACATGTGTGAAAGTTTCGTGTGAAGATTTAATTGTTTGTGTGTTTAATTGGCAAAAAGGACTTAATCGCATAGAATGTAAAATCTGTGTGCTAGATGCTAAAGTGCCAAATTACCATGTCTTTATAATTGTAAGGTCCTTAGCTTGTAAATGGACCCTTTGAATAATGCATGGACAAAGTTGACATGATTTTATGAATTGTTAATGTTATAAAGCAAGGGTAAATTGGTAAAACATGTATTAATGTATGTTTAATAAAACAAAACTTAAAAATATGCCATTATGTTCATCTTTGGCCGAAAATTAGAAAAGAAAAAGAAGAAATAATGCAAGCTAGGGTTTCAGCACTTTGAGCTTGAATTAAGGTATGTTTTAGTTTCGATTTTTGATGATTTTTATGTTTTTGAGATTGTTGCTTAGTCTACTATCAAGCCCATGTCATAATTTTTGGAATTGATGATATTTTTTATGTTGCTAAATGATGAATTATGGAAGCTTGATGTTGGGTTTAAATGGGTTGTCTTTGAATTTTTGATGAAATTGAGTAATTTGGGCTAAATTGTAAAAATGTTATTTTGGGGGACTAAAATGTGAAATAAATAAAATGTATGGATTTGTATGAGATCTAGGAGAATTTGGCTAGGCTTGTGTACAAGAAAATTTTGTGTAAATTATGATTGTGTGAATTTGGGACTAAAGTGTCGAAATGTGAAAATGTGAGGGCTATTTTGTAAAATGCCCTAATTGTGTGTATATGGACTGTTTTGAATGATTTGGTGAATAAAAGGGTTAATTTTGAATATATATAGATCAAGAAAAGAGGAATTCAGATTTAGATCGGGGGAATCGAAGATTGTAGAATAAACAGTCTGAGTTGACAAATTCTGAGTACGAGGTAAGTTCGTACTTAAAATATGATGTTAAGTAGGTTTTGATGCCTTTATTATACATGGATTGTATATAATTGAATTGGATGAATATGATGAATAATCGAAAGTATTTGGCACTAAGTGTGCGATTTAAATTAGCTTTGCCTACTAAAGGCATTAAGTGTACGATATATATTTAGCTTCGGTTATTTGAGATGGCACTAAGTGTGCGGAATCGTTCTAGCTTTGGCTAATCTTTAAGCACTAAGTGTGCGGATAATTAAAGCATTGGTGATCATAGGAAAGTCTTAAAGTATTCGAACAAGAGGTGAGATTGTAAATGAATGAATATGAAAATGTTCCGGTAAGTATAATACCTATGTGGTAAGTGGTAAAATGTATAAAAGTTTATTGAATTTGTATAAACATATAGTTGTTGTTAGCATGGACTTGATGGATGAATCGAGAAATTATAATTACTTATGTATTGATGTTTCAGATTTTATATTGTTGATGTTTTGGTACGAGCTTACTAAGCTTTTGAAAGCTCACTTTGTGTGTGTTTACATTGTTTTATAGATATTGAAGCTAATGCAAGCTTGGGGATCGTCTAGAATCGTCACCACACTATCGAACCTCATTTTGGTACTTTTGAAACTGTATATTTATGAAGTATGGCATGTATAGGCTAGTAGTGTGAGAAGTATGTTTTGTGATGTATATGCTTAGCCATGTGACTTGGCTAATTTGTGCTGAATTTGGATGAAATGGTGATATAAATATGTTAGTTTCCTTTGCTTGTAGGATGACCAAATTGGGGTGGCAAATTGGTTATTTAAATGACCTATTTTTTTTGTCCACATGGGTGAAGACACGGGCGTGTGTCTCAGCCGTGTGTGACACACGGTCATGTCGCACGGTCGTGTGTCCCCTGGGGTACCCTACAATTGTAAGTCAGACTCGAACACGACCAAGACACATGGGCGTGTGGTCTGGCCGTGTGATCTTAATTGGTATGCTAACGTCACAAACATAATACCCCCTATTTTTGGCACGGCCTAGAACATGGTCAAGACACGGACGTGTGCATAGCACACGGGCGTGTGGTCTGGCCGTGTAGGCAAGTTAGTAGCTATGCCCTATTTTTCCATGGCTTTGACACACGGGCGTGTCTAGACCGTGTGAGGCACACGACCTGTTCACACGGGCGTTTGACCTTTTAAAAGTTAAAATTTCTTTTAATTTTTGAAGCTTTTATATGTTGTCAATTTGGTCCCGAATGCATTTTTAAGTATTGTATACTCGCTTTTATGATCTTAATGAATGTGAATGCATGAGATTTACTACAATGAGATAATATTTGATATTCAATTATTCTGGTTTGTATTATGAGTTTAGTAATGCCTCTTAGCCTATACCGGCGACGGTTAAGGGTTAGGGGTGTTACATTTTATTGGTATCAGAGCTATAGTTTAGTCAGTTCTAGGACTACCATAGCGTATTTGAGTCTAGCTATATATGCCAAATTTATGAACTGCGATAGTGTGATGAATCCTGACATTGAAATGTGCTTTTATATAGCTATATATGCCAAATTCTAACAACATGTTTTTAAGGTAGCATAATCATAATTGCACATAATCTAGTTAAGCTGTCTACTCGACTAATAGTCACTAAATTATTTATAACTTGAGTTAAAAATTTCTAAATTAAGATCCGCTAATTTTTATTAAAACTAGACTCATATATATTTTCACCATAAATTTTTATAATTTATGGATTAGCCAATAAATATAGTTTATTCTTCAAAGTTACCCCTATTCTGCTATTTGACAGCTTCGACCTTTCTTTACTAAAAATTAATTATCTCCTCATACGAGACTCAGATGATGTTTTCATTTGTTTCTTTTGAAAATAGACTCATTAAGGATTTTAAGAATATAAATTATAACCAATAATTATTATTGTGCAGGTTTTAATGATTTTCCCAAATCAAAAAAGGGGATTCTAAAATCATTCTGATCCTGTCTCACAAAAATTTAAATATCTCATAATATAAAATTTCTTTTCCTTACACCATTTCCTTTATATGAAAATAGACTCAATAAGATTTATTTTCATATATTAATCAACCACTAATTTAATTTCCACCATTTTTTTGTGAATTTTCAAAGTCGGACTGCTGCAACTATCCAAAACTATTTTAGTATAAAATAATGATAACAAAGTTAATAACACCTTTATAAATCATTTCAACCATCATGGTATAAATACATATTTATACAACATAAGCATGGACCCAAAATCACAAGGTCATCAGAAAATCATTCTCATAGGCATGACTTACTTATTTACTTCGTTACAAAGATGCATCATACATCGAAATCATTTCTCATGAGTTTTGCATACATACCTGTACCGATCCTTACCATTTCATACATACATGTAATGCTGTTGCATCTTCGCTGTCTCGCACACCAAGTGCCGTTCTCAATATTTCACACATTAAGTGCCACACACACACACACACACACACACACACACATATATATATAGCCGAAGCTATCACAAATCGCACACCAAGAGCCACATTTAGCCGAAGCTATTTCAAACCGCACACTAAGTGCCATTCTTAGCCGATATGTCATTAAACATAACAAGAATCAGTATATACAATTTATACAATATCAAAGCATTAAAACCATAAATTTAACAATGCTTATTACATATGAACTTACCTCGATCGTTAAAACGTCGGAACGGATTGATTAGTCCGATACTTTGTTTTCCCCCATTCTAGATCTAATTCTCGATTATCTCAATCTAAATAATATCAAATTTTACTTATTTAATCAATATTTCATTCAATTTAACACAATTTACACATTTTGGAAAAATTACGCTTTTACTCCTATTATTTTACATTTTTACAATTTAGTCCCTAGACTCGTAAAACAAAATTCATTCAAATTTATCACAATCCAAGCCTAGAAAAATATTTATCCTGCTTATAGAAGCCCTAAATTTTCATTTATTCGTACTTTTAACCATAAAATTTCATAATTTCACAAATTAGCCAGAATTTGCATTTTTACTCAAAATCACTTTGTAAAATATGTAAAACTATCTTCTAACTTCCATATTTCATCATCAATCATCAAAAGCATGAATATTCATCAATGAAATCTTACAAAATCATGAAAAATTTTGAAATTAAAGGTACGGGCTAGCTAGTACTCAAAGTAATGACCACAAAAACGTAAGAATAATAAAAAATCGAGTCAAAACACTTACCAAATTAATCATGCAAGTGCCGAACCCCTAAGTACCAAAAATGGCTTTCTTCTTTCTCAATATTTGACCAAATGAAAATAAAATGGACAAATCCCTTTTTGTTTTTATTTAATACATAATTTATTAACCATTTACCAAATACCATATTTAACCTTAATATTAAAACATTAAAACACATAATGGTTGTCCATCATTGTCCACTCATGTTACTAATGGACTATTTACCATTCAAGGCCACTATATTATAAAGCCAAGGCTATATAACTCCTTTAACTAATAGAATGCAACTTTTACATTTTATGCGATTTAATCCTTTTTGCCGAATTAAGCATTTAAACGATAAAATTTCTTTATGAAACTTTTACGTAATTAATCTATCATGCTGTAGACCTTATTAAAATAATAAAATAAATATTTTGACTTCGAATTGTGGTCCCGAAACTACTATTCTGATTAACCTCAAAAACGGGCTGTTACAGGTAGTACCATTGATTGAATTTGCCTACAACAACAGTTATCAGGCAAGTCTGAAAATGGCGCCTTATGAGGCTTTGTATGGGTGAAAGTGTTGAACGCCCTTATATTGGACTGAACTCAGAAAGAGTCAGATTCACGGAGTCGATTTAATCAAAGAGACTAAAGAGAAAGTTAAAGTGATTCATGATTGCTTGAAGGCCGCTTCAGATAGACAGATATCCTATGCAGATTTAAAACGGAAAGAGATCGAATTTCGAGTGGGTGATCGAGTGTTTTTGAAAGTATCCTCGTGGAAGAAAGTCCTCAGATTTGGTAGAAGAGGCAAGTTGAGTCCTCGTTTCATAGGACTTTATGAGGTTATAAAGAGAGTAGGCCCAGTTGCCTATTGTTTGGCTTTGCCACTAGAGTTGGAAAAGATTCACAATGTGTTTCATGTATCCATGCTATGTTAGTATAGATCAGACCCTTCACAGGTGATTGCGCCAACCGAGGTTAAAATTTATCCTGACATGATTTATGGCGAAGAGACGGTCAAGATTTTGGCTCGGGAAGTCAAACAGTTGAGGAATAAGAGTATTGCACTCGTGAAAGTTTTGTGGCATAGACATGGAGACAAGGAAGCAACATGGGAAACCGAGGAGATTATTAGAGATCAGTACCCAAACTTATTCACCGGTAAGATTTTCGGGGACGAAAATCCCTAAGGGAGGAGAATTGTAATAGTCCAATTTAGGGCCTAGTCAGAATAGTGGTCTTGGGACCCCAAATCTGAAGTCGAATAAATTATTTTATTATTATTTTGGTGTCATTGCATGTTTATATTAGTGTACGAAAAATTTGGTAAGTTAATTTTGACGTTCGTGAACCCAATTGTGAAAAACGACTAAATCGCATAAAGTAAAAAAGTCTTAAATTGATTGCTAAGGGTGTCGAATTTGCCATGTATTATAAATTGGGGGTCTTTAAACTAAAATTAGGCCATTAAATAGATGAGGGTCGGCCATGAGACAAGGAAAAATCAAAATAGTCAAATATTAGGTGAAGTTGGTGATTTATTTTGACTAAAAAGAAATAAAATAAAATAAAGATGATATCATCCTATTTCCCATTTCTTCTCCACCAAATTTTCAGCCATTTTTGAGAGTTTTGAGCTTAAAAAATTTCAGCAACTATTTCCTCTTACAAGTAAGTGATTTGCATACTTTTGTTGATGATTTTTGCATTTTTGAGACCCTTGAAGCGTGAACTTTCAAATGGGTGTACTATTTTGCAAAATGATTAAGAGTTTAGGGTTTTAACATGAAAGGATTTGTAATGTTTTCTGAGTTTTTATGGAAGAAAATAAGTCTTGGGGGTCTTATAACCAACTTTTGTGAATGATGTTAGCATGAAAACACCTAAAAGGACCATTTTGCACAAGTTGTAAAATAGATGTTAAATATGTGAAATAGTGAGAATTTGGAGTTTCTATAAGAGTAAAAAGGGTTTGGCTAGGCTTAAGATGTGAAGAAATTCGATAAAAATTGATTTTCAGACTTAGGGGTAAAATGGTCATTTTGCAAAAGTCTAGCGGCAAATTGGCCATCTTGCCTAATTATGAATTGTAGAGTGCCTAGATTGATAAAGTGACTAAATAAGTGCATTTTTATATTATAGATCAAGAAATACCGAATCCGAACCTAGACCGAGGAAAAGCCAAGCAAATCGACTAAATCGACTAGTCGCCACATTTTGTAATCTGATGTAAGTTGTATGTAAATAATACAACTACATTACTTATGTATGTTTTGAATTGTATTTGAATTATTATAGCATGAATTGCTTAATTTTGGAAATGAGATAATATGAAGAGAATAGAGATAATAGAATTCTCGAAAGAACCTAAGGAAATAAATCAGATATTGTAACAGTTTGGTTTTGATCCTAGTCGAAATAGTAGTTTCGGGACTACATATCTGAGTTGGAAAAATATTTTAATATTATTTTTCGTGCCTATTGTATGTGAATGAGCATGTGTGAAAGTCTCGTATGAAAATTTAACTGTTTGTGTGCTTAATTTGCAAAAAAGGACCTAATCGCGTAAAAGGTAAAAGCTATGTGCTAGATGTTAAAAGCACTTATTTGACTTGGCTTATTAAATGAGAGGTCCGTATGTTGTTATTTGACCATTGGAAGTTTGAATGGACATTAATAACCATCCATTATGTGATTTTATAATGGTTTAATAAAGGTTATAATAGTAAAATATTTAATAAGTTAATATATGTTAAAATAAAACATGCAAATAGGCATTATATGTTGTTTTTGTGCCTAAAATTGAAGAACAAAAGAAAAGAAAAAGAGTTTTAGGGTTCGGCAAGTTTAAAGCTTAATTAAGGTATGTTTTAGTTTCGGTTTTTGATGATTTTTATGTTTTTGAAATTGTTGCTTAGTCTACTATCAAGCCCATGTCATAATTTGTGGAATTGATGATGTGTTCATGAGATGAAGTTGTTGAATATGTTATTTTTATGTTGTTAAATAATGAATTATGGAAGCTTGGTATGTGATTAATATGTTTTGTCTTTGGATTTTTGATGAAATTGAGTATTTTGGGCTAAATTGTAAAATGTTATTTTGGGGGACTAAAATGTGAAATAAATGAAATGTATGGATTTGCATGAGAGCTAGGAGAATTTAGCTAGGCTTGTGTACAAGCAAATTTTGTGTAATTTGTGATTTTGTGAATTAAGGACTAAAGTGTCGAAATGTGAAAATGTGAGGGCTATTTTTCAAAATGCCCTAATTTTGTGTATTTGGATTGTTTTGAATGATTTTTGAATAAAAGGGTTAATTTTGAATACATTTAGATCAAGAAAAGAGGAATTCAGATTTAGACCGAGGGAAGTCGAAGATTGTAGAATAAACACTCAAGTTGACAACTTCGAGTACGAGGTAAGTTTGTACGTAGAACATGATATTATAAATACATGTTGCTATTTTGATTATGCATAGATGTGTAAATAATTGAGCTGGATGTATCTGATGATGAATCGAAAGTGTTTGGCACTAAGTGTGCGGTTTAATAAAGTTTCGGCTACAAATGGCACTAAGTGTGCGAGTCGGCATAGCTTCGGCTATATAAGGCACTAAGTGCGTGATATCAACTTAGTTTCAGTTAATTGAGTTTGCACTAAGTGTGTGGAAATCATTCTAGCATTAGCTAACTTTTAAGCACTAAGTGTGCGGAAATCGTTCTAGCATTAGCTAACCTTTAAGCACTAAGTGTGCGAATGTTTAAAGTAGTGGCGATACTTGGAAAGTGATAAAGTATTCGAACAAGAGGTGAGATTGAAAATGAATGAATATGAAAATGTTCTGGTAAGTATGATACCTATGTGGTAGATAACATTATGTTTATAAAGCTCATTGAATTGGTAAGAACTCATAGATTGAGATGGTATAGATTGGATAGATGAATTGAGAAATCATAAATACTTAAATGTTGATGATTTATGTTTTATATATTGTTGATGATTTTAGTACGAGCTTACTAAGCTTTTGAAAGCTTACTTTCTGTGTATGTTTGAATTGTTTTATAGATATCGAAGCTACCACAAGCTCGGGGACTGTCAAGGATCATCACCATACTATTGAACTCATTTTGGTACATTTGAAAATGTAAATATTTATGGCATGTATAGGCTAGAATGTTTATGTATTTAAGCTTTGATATGTATATATGTTATGCCATGAGAGTTGGCTAACAAATGGTATGTTTGTGTTTAGTTTTGGTGATGGTTTGTGATGTTAAATTGTGTATGCTTGTAATGATTATATGGCTTTGTATGTGGTGGTTATTTTGAAATATGCCAAATGGAGAAAATGGTAAGATTAAGCATGAGTTAGAAGGTGCCATAAGTGAGTTATGAAATAAGTATTTTGGCATATTATTGTACTAAGATTTTTAATGTGTTTTGGTTTGATTTGAATAGGTTATTAAAAGATGATGATTTAGTTATAGTGAAGCATGTTTTGAGCATAGAATTGGCTGAAAATTGTGGCATGAATGTTGTTTAATATTGCTTGTAGGTATGACCCAAAAAGGGATGGAAAATTGGCTTATACCAAGCCTGCATTGTGCCACACGGCAATAGCACATGGGCGTGTCTGTTGGCCATGAGCTTAAGTCAGTAGCTAGCTAAGAACCATACAGCCATAGCACACGGGCGTGTCTGTTGGCCGTGGGGAAAGGTCAGTATGTAAACTCTATTTTGGCACGGCTGGTTTCAAGGGTGTGTCTGGTGCCCGTGTGAGGCACACGGCCTGGTTACACGGGCGTGTGACCTCAATAGAATGGAAAAATTTTCTAAGTGATGAAATTTGTGAATGTGTTCGGTTTAGTCCCGACCTCTTACTAATGCATGTTTATGGTCTCATTGACCTAAGAAAGGGACTTAATTTTTATGTTTGATTATAATATGACGATGTTTGAATTTTGATTGTAAAGTGATTATGAAATGTCCTGATGTGTCCAGCAATGCCTCATAACCCTAGTCCAGTGATGGATATGGGTTAGGGGTGTTACAGATAGTCATGCCATAAAATTTGGGTCACTCGTGTTAGCTAGTGTAAGCCATGTCTGGGACATGCATCGGCAACATTATGAGAGCCAGTGTAAGACCATGTCTGGGACATGGCATCGACATTGAGACGAGTGCTGGTGTAAGACATGTCTGGGACATGCATTGGCCTCGAGACGTAAGCTAGTGTAAGACATGTCTGGCACATGCATCGGCTACGAGATGTGTCAGTGTAAGACCATGTTTGGGATATGGCATCGGCATAGATATACTAGAACTTGTGTAAGACCATGTTTGGGACATGGCGTTGATGTTTGACCCCATATTTGAGGCTAAATGAGTATCCGATAATGTTCCATATGGTTTAGTGGTGAAAGTATGATTTAAAGTTAACTAAGACAGTATAACCGTGATGTGAGTGGTATAGGTACCTATATGGTATGTATGAAATGTGAGCTCAATATATGCTATATGAGGTGTGATGAACATTGATGAGTAAGTTTTGCTTATGCCACTTGTGTATTATGATACTTGTTGATGAATGGTAAAGATAAGTTGTATATTTATTTATGTACAACTTACTAAGCTTTATGCTTACTCCCTCTCCTTTTCCATTTTCTTATAGTGTCGTCTATCTAGCTCAAGGATCAACGGAAGTCAGAGATATCGATCATACTATCAATCGAAGCTTTCGGTATAGTTTGATTTATATTTTTGAATATGGCATGTGTAGGGCGTAGACTTTGCTATTTTTGTGTCATTGAAAACTGGACAAATGTGTTGGCTTGGGTTGGGAACCCTTCATTTTGTATTAAGCCTTGAATGATGGCTAATATTTATTTTGATTTATACACAAAGAAGTTATTTTCATAGAGGAGTAAAATGCACAAATGGAATGTTGTTTATTGTGGCTGATTGGGTTGCTCGAGATAGTCTTATCTTAATTGTGGTTGCTACCATGCAGGTTGTGTAAGTAAGGGTGGAAAATAGGCTT
Organism: Gossypium hirsutum; assembly: GCF_007990345.1. Classification (NCBI taxonomy): domain Eukaryota; kingdom Viridiplantae; phylum Streptophyta; class Magnoliopsida; order Malvales; family Malvaceae; genus Gossypium; species Gossypium hirsutum. The sequence goes on along the minus strand of NC_053435.1, from coordinate 29,322,695 downwards.
GGTAAATAGCCTTATATTGTCCACATGAGTAGACACATGGGCGTGTGTCTAGACTGTGTGTGACGCACGGTTTTCCCCATAGGCGTGTGGTCCAGCCGTGTGTCCTCTGCACATAAAAATTTCAAGTTAGTATGCATGATAGTAAACACACGGGCAGAGACACGATTATGTGTCTCAGCCGTGTAATGGACACGGCCTAGCACACGGGCGTGTGCATTGGCCGTGTGTAATAACCCGATTTAGGGCTTAGTCGGAACTATGGTCTCGGGACCACAAATCCAAAGATAGAAAAATTATTTTTATTACAATTATGATATTATAGCATGATTATATTAGTGCATGAAAAATTTAGTGAGTTAATTTTAATGTTTTCAAGCCCGATTGCGATAAGGGACTAAATCGCATAAAAGGAAAAAGTTACCTTTTAGTACCCAAATGTGTTAAATAGATAGAGAATCAAAATTTGGAGTATTTAAAGGGAAATTAGGCCCTTTTTAGAGGGCTTGGCCGACCATGGGAGACAAATTGGTCAAAAAGTCCAAGTTTGGTTAGGTTTGGTGGCCAATTTGACTAATATAGTAATAAAATAAGAAAATATGATTTCACCTTCTCATCTCGTTCTCTACCACCGAAAATATCAACTAAAATGGGGGTTTGAAAGTTCAAAAATCTGTAGCAACTTAAAGCACTCATAAGTAAGTGATTTTAATGAGTTTTCTTCAAGATTTTTATATTTTTGGGACCCTTGAAGCATGAGCTTTCAAAAGAGGGTGATATCTTACAAAATAGTCAAGAGTTTAGGATTTTTCCATGGATTTATTTGTGTTATATGCTGAGTTTTTATGGAAAATATGAGTCCTAGTTGTGTTATAAACAACTTTTGTGAAAGTTGTTAGCATGAAAACACCTAAAAGGGCTAGTTTGCATAAGTTGCAAATTATGTAATAAGTGTGTGATATAGTAAGAATTTGGGATTGCTATAGTAGTAAAAAAAGTTTATCTAGGCTAAAAATACGAAGAAATTCGATAAAAATTGGTTTTCGGGCATAGGGGAAAAATGGTCATTTTGCCAAGGCCCAGGGACAAAATGGTCATTTTACCAAAGTTGTGACGTTATGAATGCTTAATTGTGTTTAGTGAGTAAAAGGATGTATATTGTTAATATAGATCAAGATTTGCCAAGACCGAGCCTAGATCGAGGTAAAGCCAAGCAATCCGATTAAGCCGTTTAGTCAAGCACTTTTTGTAGTCCAAGGTAAGTTGTTTGTAAATAGTACAACTACATTGTTAATACTTGTATTCATATTGTCAATGAATTGATATTGTATGAATTGTTAAGTTATAAATTGAGAATGCCTTGTAATATTTGAGATAGTAGAAATATCCCATTGAACCTTAGGATATGAATTGGATATTCGTGCCAAGACATTGGGTGATTTGTGCGCCAGTGTAAGACATGTCTAGGATATACTTCGGCCGCAGTATGAGAGCCTGTATAAGACCATGACTGGGACATGGAATTGGCATCCAGACAAGGGCTAGGTAAGACATGTCTGGGACATACTTCAGCCATACTATGAGTGCCAGAGTAAGACATGTCTGGGACATGCAACGGCCTCGACAGAGATAGCCAGTGTAAGACGTGTCTGGGACACGCATCGGCTAAGAGATGTGCTAGTGTAAGTCGTGTCTGGGACATGCATCAGCACGCATATATGAGAGCCAGTATAAGACCAGGTCTAGGACATGGCATCTATAAATTATCCCATGTCGAAGGTTCATAGAATATCCAGCAGTATCCCAAAACGATTCAATGGTGAAAGTTGTAGTTCAATTTTGATAAAGAAAGGATGATCATGTTACGAGTGTTACAGGTACCTATATGATAAGCATGAGAAACGAGTTCAATTTAGAAATTGAGACTTGAGTAACTTAAGTTATGTTTACCTTTGAGCTATAAGCATGATGGAAAATGGTGAGAATGTTGTTGTATACTTATTATATGCAACTTACTAAGCTTTATGCTTACTCTCTTTCCTTTCCCTTTTCTTTCAGTACTACCAATTTACTCAAGGATCCCTTGAAGTCAGAGATACCGATCACTCTATCATCCGTTATACCCAGAATAGTTGGATTCATATTTTTGATTGCAGCATGTATAAGGCTAGGCTAGTAAGTTGTATTATTGAGAAATTGTTCATGTATTTTGGTTTAAGATAAAAGTCCTTCATTTTGTATTAGGCATGGAATAATGGCTATTATTCATTTTGATGAATGCATATAATGTTCTTTCTTTGAACGAATTTGTGTCTGTTGGGGTGAAATTGTATATTGACATGATCTTGTGTAGGTTGTACAAAATGGGTGACAAAATGCTTGGGAAATAGCCTAGTCTGTCCACACGGGTAAGATACACGAACGTGTGTCTAGGCCGTGTGTGACACACGGCTCACACCCATGGGTTGTGTCATGGCCGTGTGTCCCTTGCACTTAAAACTTTCAATTCATTTTAGTATACGGGCAGGCCACACGGGCGTGTGCCCAGGCCGTGTCATAAAGTCAGTATGCATGCTTGTAGCACATGGACAAGAGACACGGCCGTGTGTCTCGGCCGTGTGAAGGACATGGTTAGAGGGCACGGGTGTGTGCTTGGGCCGTGTAGATTTGGCAGAATGCCCAGGTTTTTAGATACGGGTTCAGGACATGGGCGTGTCCCTAGCACACAGCTGTGCGGTCTATACCCACACGGGCGTGTGGAGCCTTGATGTATGAAGTTTTCTAAGTTTTTCATAAGGTCTCGGTTGGGTTCCGAATCACCCCAAATCTATGTTTTGGAATCATAAGCCCGTATACGAGATAGATTGCTTGTGAAAAGAGAAGTTTTTAAATTGTTTGAGATTTCACGGTCCAGTTTTATTTAGTTCATTGAGTTTAAGGCAGGTAGCACAGCGACCCCTATCCTAGTGTCGAATACGGGGGAAGGGTGTTGCATTTGGTGGTATCAGAGCATGGTTTAGTAAATTCTGGGACTGAACTAGACAGAGTGCGAGTCTAGCTATACATGCCACGTATATGCATATTGATAGTGTGATGATACTTGGCGATTATGAATTGTTTTTATTATAGTAATGGATCCTAATAGAACCACGGCAGATGACGTGGAAAGTAATACGCTGGCTCCCGCAGAAGGGACTGCACCGATAGAGAGTGAGCTAGTAAGTATGGGTAAGGCAGAGGGGCTAGGGATGCCTACCTCCGAATGATGGATGCTTGGTATGGACAATTCATTCGTGCGAACCTGAACACTCCACCTCTCCCACCTCCTCCAATTCCTCAGTACCCTTGGGTGGCTCCACAAGGTGCGGATGTGTTCAGGAGAGAAAAGGCTCTGGTAGGCAAGATCTGAAAGCAAGGGGATGAGAAATTTCGGGCTAGTGTAGATGATGACCCAGAGAGAGCGGAGTTTTGGCCAGAGAATACCATAAGGGTATTTGATGAGCTATCATGCACACCCGATGAGTGCGTGAAGTGTGCCATGTCACTTCTATGAAACTCAGCTTATCAGTGGTGGATCACTCTCGTGTCTGTAGTACTGAGAGAAAGAGTAACTTGGGAATTCTTCCAAGAGGACTTCTGAAAGAAGTACATTAGCCAGAGGTTTATAGACCAAAAAAAGAAGGAATTTCTAGAGTTGAAGCAAGGTAGTAAGATTGTGACGGAGTATGGGCGAGAGTTTGTGAAACTCAGCAAGTATGCATGAGAATGCGTATCCACTGAAGCTACCATGTGTAAGAGGTTTGAGGATGGCCTCAACGAAGACATTCGTATGTTTGTGGGCATCCTAGAGCTAAGATAATTGGTGGTACTCATTGAGAGAGCATGTAAAGCAGAAGAGCTGGTGAAGGAGAGAAAGAAGGCGGCCATTGAGTCGCGAGATTTAAAGAGAAGACAGATGAGGAAGACGTATCAGTCCTCCTTCAAGAGGTCAAAAGAGTTTACTACCAAATCTAATACTTCGGTTGGATATTCAAAGAGAAACAAGAATCGTCAGATGATGACATCTAAAGCCCAAACTACCTTAGTGGCAAGTCTTGGTAGTGCTCGGCCAAGTAGGCCGGAGTGTTCGCAATGTGGAAGACGTCAGTTGGGCGATTGCCGAGTAAGCGAGAGGGGTTATTTGAAGTGTGGGTCACTTGACCACTTTATCTGCGAGTGCCTTGAGATGGACGAGAGAGAGAGAAAACAAGAGGTGAAAGCAAGCAGTGCTCCATTAAGGGGTAGGTCTTAAAGGAACCCTGGGAGTGGGAATAGTAGTAGAGGTGCACCAAGAGAGGCCGCGATAAGGTCTGAAGGCAAAGCACCAGCGAGGACCTATGCTATACGAGTCCGTGAAGAGGCAGAGTCTCTAGATGTGATCACGGGTACCTTTTCTATTCACGATATAACTGTTGTTGCTTTAATTGACCCGGGATCTACCTAGTCTTATATATGTATGGAATTAATACCTCATATAAACATGTTAGTAGAGTCCACTAAGTTTGTAATAAAAGTGTCTAACCCATTAGGCAAGCATGTATTAGTGGACGAAGTATGTAGAAATTGTCCTTTGATGATTAGAGGCCATTATTTTCCAGCTAACTTGGTGTTGTTGTCGTTTAATGAATTCGATGTAATTCTTGGGATGGATTGGTTGACCTCCCATGTCGTTGTAGTAGACTGTGAGAGAAAAGTAATTCAGCAAAGATGTGAGGATGGAAAGGTTTTTCGAGTTGGGCCAGATAAGTCAGATAATTTGTCTGTGGTAATATCGTCTTTGGCAGCTGAAAGATATTTGAGAAAAGGGTATGAAGCTTATCTAGCTTTTGTGCTGAATACCCAAGTCACCGAGTCGAAGATTGAGTCTGTACCAGTGGTTTGTGAGTTTATAGACCTCTTTCTGGAGGAGTTACCAGGGTTACCCCCAGAGAGAGAGGTTGAGTTTGGTATCGAGTTGGCTCCTGGTACGATGCCAATCTCGATTACACCTTATAGGATGGCCCCCACCGAGATAAAGGAGTTGAAAGTGCAATTGCAAGAGTTAACAGATAAAGGTTTTGCTAGACTAAGTTATTCACCATGGGGTGCTCCAGTGCTTTTTGTGAAAAAGAAGGATGGGTCGATGAGTGCTCCAGTGCTTTTTGTGAAAAAGAAGTACGGGTCAATGAGGTTATGTATCAACTACAGACAGTTTAACAAGGTGACAGTGAAGAACAAGTATCCCTTACCGAGGATCGATGATCTCTTTGACCAATTAAGAGGGGCCACTGTGTTCTCTAAGATAGACTTAAGATCGGGCTACTACCAGTTAAGAGTCAAGGAACATGATGTGCCAAAAACTGCTTTTCAGACAAGATATGGGCATTATGAGTTTCTTGTTATGCCTTTTGGATTAACAAATACCCTGACAGTATTTATGGACTTGATGAACCGCATCTTCTAGCCGTATTTGGATAAGTTCGTTGTCATTTTTATCGACGACATATTGATTTATTCGCGTGATGAGAGTGAGCATGCGGAATATTTGAGAACTTTGTTATGGACTTTGAGGGATAAACAGCTCTATGCTAAGTTTAGTAAGAGCGAGTTTTGGCTTAAGGAAGTTGGATTCCTAAGACACATTGTGTCGGGAGATAGGATTAGAGTTGATCCGAATAAGATCTCAGCTATTGTAGAATGGAAACCGCCAAGGAATGTGACAGAGGTCTGCAGTTTTCTGGGGCTAGCAGGATACTATAGACTATTTGTAAACGGATTCTCCATGATAGCTACACTGATAACAAGGCTACTACAGAAAGATGTCAAGTTCGAATGGATAGAACAGTGCCAAAAGAGCTTCGAGAGATTAAAGGCTTTGTTGACCGAAGCCCCAATTTTAGTGCAACCTGAGTCGGGTAAGGAATTTGTAGTTTTTAGTGACGCCTCCTTAAACGGTTTAGGGTGTGTGCTAATGCAAGAAGGCAAGGTTATAGCCTATGCCTCAAGGCACTAAAAATTCATGAGAAGAATTATCCGACCCATGATTTAAAGCTAGCAGCTGTGGTGTTCGCACTGAAGATTTGACGACATCATTTATATGGTGAGAGATGCCGAGTATTTACTGATCACAAGAGTTTAAAGTATATAATAACTCAAAAAGAGTTGAATTTGAGGCAACGACGATGGTTAGAGCTAATAAAAGATTATGAGTTGATTCTCGACTATCATCCGTGAAAGGAAAATGTAGTCGCCAACACTTTGAGTAGAAAGTTGTTGTTTACTTTGAGAGCTTTGAATGCACAGTTGACCATATCTAATGATGGTTCAATCCTAGCAGAGTTGAGAGCCAGACCGAATTTTCTTCATGAAATTCATGAAGCTTAGAAAGATGATGAGAAACTACAAGTTAAGAGAACTCAGTGTGAATCAGAGATTGAGTCAGATTTTCGTATTAGTACTGATGGGTGTATAATGGTCAAAGATAGAATTTGTGTACCCAAAGATAGTGAGCTCATTCAGAAGATTTTGCAAGAGGCACATAGTGGTTGTTCGTCAGTTCACCCGGGTAGCGTGAAGATGTGCAACGACCTTAAGAAAATGTATTGGTGGTTCGGTATGAAAAGAGACATTTCAGAGTTCGTTTCCAAGTGTCTGGTGTGTCAACAAGTAAAGGCTGAACATCAAGTGCCTTCGGGTTTACTTCAGCCTATTATGATTCTCGAGTGGAAATGGGATCGTATCACCATGGATTTCGTGACCAATTTACCTCTAACCCTGAGAAAGAAAGATGCAGTATGGGTTATTGTCGATAGACTCACTAAGTCAGCACACTTCATACCAGTGTGTGTCGACTATTCCATTGAAAAGTTGGCCGACTTGTATGTTTCTAAGATTGTGAGGCTTCATGGTGTGCCGTTATCGATTGTATCTGATCGAGACCTGAGGTTCAGCTCGAGGTTTTGGAAAAAGTTACAAGAAGCTTTAGGAACCAATTTGAGTTTCTGCATGGCATTTCATCCGCAAACTGACAGACAGTCGGAAAGAGTAATATGGATCTTAGAAGACATGTTGAGGTGTTGTGTTCTTGAATTCCAAGGAAGTTGGGAAAAATATTTACCATTGGTTGAATTCGCCTACAACAACAACTATCAATCGAGTCTAAAAATGGCGCCTTATGAGGCTTTGTATTGGCGAAAGTGTCGAATGCCCTTATTCTGGACTGAGTTGAGAGAGAGTCAGATTCACGGGGTTGATTTGATCAAAGAGGCTGAGGAGAAAGTTAAGGTGATTCGTGACTGTTTGAAAGCCGCCTCAGATAGAAAAAAATCTTACGCAGATTTGAAACGAAGGGAGATTGAGTTTGAAGTCGAGGATAAGGTATTTTTGAAAGTTTCCCCGTGGAGGAGAGTCCTCAGATTTGGTAGAAAAGGCAAGTTGAGTCCTCGTTTTATAGGACCTTATGAGGTTACCGAGAGAGTAGGGCTCATTGCCTACCATTTGAGTTTGCCACCAGAGTTAGAAAAGATTCACGACGTATTTCATGTATCCATGCTACGCCGATATAGATCAGACCCTTCACATATAATTGCACCAACTGAAGTTGAGATTCTCCCATATATGATGTATAGTGAGGAACCCATCAAGATATTAGCTCGAGAAGTTAAACAGTTAAAAAATAAGAGTATACCGCTTGTGAAGGTTTTGTGGCATAGACATGGGGTCAAGGAAGCCACATGGGAACCCGAGGAGTCTCTGAGAAAGCAGTATCTAAACTTATTCACCAGTAAGATTTTCAAGGACGAAAATCCCTAAAGGGGGAGAAATGTAATAACCCGATTTAAGGCCTAGTTGAAACTGTGGTCTCGAGACCACAAATTCGAAGATAGAAAAATTATTTTTATTATAATTATGATATTATAGCATGATTATATTAGTGCATGAAAATTTTAGTGAGTTAATTTTAATGTTTTCAAGCCCGATTGTGATAGGGGACTAAATCACATAAAAGGCAAAAGTTACCTTTTAGTACCCAAATGTGTTAAATCGCTAGACAATCAAAATTTGGAGTATTTAAAGGGAAATTAGACCCTTTTTAGAGTGCTTGGCCAGCCATGAGAGACAAATTGGTCAAAAAGTCCAAGTTTTGTTGGGTTTGGTGGCTAATTTGACTTATATAGTAATAAAATAAGAAAAGATGATATCACCTTCTCATCTTCTTCTCTACCACCAAAAATATCAGCTGAAATGGGGGTTTGAAAGTGCAAAAATCTGTAGCAACTTAAAGCACTCATAAGTAAGTGATTTTAATGAGTTTTCTTCAAGATTTTTATATTTTTGGGACCCTTGAAGCATGAGCTTTCAAATGAGGGTGATATCTTACAAAATAGCCAAGAGTTTAGGATTTTTCCATGGATTTATTTGTGTTATATGCTGAGTTTTTATGGAAAATATGAGTCCTAGTTGTGTTATAAACAACTTTTGTGAAAGTTGTTAGCATGAAAACACCTAAAAGGGCTAGTTTGCATAAGTTGCAAATTAAGTAATAAGTGTGTGATATAGTAAGAATTTGGGATTGCTATAGTAGTAAAAAAAGTTTATCTAGGCTAAAAATACGAAGAAATTCGATAAAAATTGGTTTTCGGGCATAGGGGAAAAATGGTCATTTTGCCAAGGCCCAGGGACAAAATGGTCATTTTACCAAAGTTGTGAAGTTATGAATGCTTAATTGTGTTTAGTGAGTAAAAGGATGTATATTGTTAATATAGATCAAGATTTGCCAAGACCGAGCCTAGATCGAGGTAAAGCCAAGCAATCCGATTAAGCCGTTTAGTCAAGCACTTTTTGTAGTCCAAGGTAAGTTGTTTGTAAATAGTACAACTACATTGTTAATACTTGTATTCATATTGTCAATGAATTGATATTGTATGAATTGTTAAGTTATAAATTGAGAATGCCTTGTAATATTTGAGATAGTACAAATATCCCATTGAACCTTAGGATATATGTATTGGATATTCGTGCCAAGACATTGGGTGATTTGTGTGCCAGTGTAAGACATGTCTAGGATATACTTCGGCCGCAGTATGAGAGCCTGTATAAGACCATGACTGGGACATGGAATTGGCATCCAGACAAGGGCTAGGTAAGACATGTCTGGGACATACTTCAGCCATACTATGAGTGCCAGAGTAAGACATGTCTGGGACATGCATCGGCCTTGACAGAGATAGCCAGTGTAAGACGTGTCTGGGACACACATCGACTAAGAGTTGTGCTAGTGTAAGACATGTCTAGGACATGCATCAGCATGCATATATGAGAGCCAGTATAAGACCATGTCTGGGACATGGGATTGGCAATTTATCCCATGTCAAAGGTTCATAGAATATCCAGTAGTATCCCAAAACGGTTCAATGGTGAAAGTTGTAGTTTAATTTTGATAAAGAAAGGATGATCATGTTACGAGTGTTACAGGTACCTATATGATAAGCATGAGAAACAAGCTCAATTTAGAAATTGAGACTTGAGTAAGTTAAGTTATGTTTACCTTTGAGCTATAAGCATGATGGCAAATGGTGAGAATATTGTTGTATACTTATTATATGCAACTTACTAAGCTTTATGCTTACTCTCCTTCCTTTCCCTTTTCTTTTAGTACTGCCAATTTACTCAAGGATCCCTTGAAGTCAGAGATATCGATCACACTATCATCCGTTATACCCGGTATAGTTGGATTCATATTTTTAATTGTGGCATGTATAAGGCTAGGCTAGTAAGTTATATTATTGAGAAATTGTTCATGTATTTTGGTTTAAGATAAAATCCCTTCATTTTGTATTAGGCCTGGAATAATGGCTATTATTCATTTTGATGAATGCATATAATGTTCTTTCTTTGAACGAATTGGCATCTTTTGGGGTGAAATTTGTATATTGACATGATCTTGTGTAGGTTGTACAAAATGGGTGACAAAATGGCTTAGGAAATAACCTAGTTTGTTCTCACGGGTAAGACACACAGGCGTGTGTCTAGGCCATGTGTGACACACGGCTCACACCCATGGGTGTGTGTCATGGCCGTGCATCCCCTGCACTTAAAACTTTCAAGTCATTTTAGTACACGGGTAGGCCACACGGGCGTGTGCCCAGGCCGTGTCATAAAGCCAGTATGCATGCTTGTAGCACACGGACAAGAGACACGGTCGTGTGTCTCAGCCGTGTGAAGGAGACAGATATAGGGCACGGGTGTGTGCTTGGGCCATGTAGATTTGGCAGAATGCCGAGGTTTTTAGACACGGGTTCGGGACATGGGCGTGTCCCTAGCACACGATCGTGCGTTCTATACCCACACGGGCGTGTGGAGCCTTAATGCATGAAATTTTCTAAGTTTTTCATAAGGTCCCGGTTGGGTTCTGAATCACCCCGGTTCTATGTTTTGGGCCTCATTAGCCTGTATACGAGATAGATTGCTTGTGAAAAGAGAAGTTTTTAAATTGTTTGAGATTTCACGGTCCTGTTTTATTCAGTTCATTGAGTTTAAGGCAGGTAGAACCGCGAACCTTATCTTAGCATCGGATATGGGTGAGGGGTGTTACACCATGTGATATTTTGGGGATGCTGACATCAGAAAAGAATGTCCATGTTGTTGCACACGGGCTAGGACACGGGCATGTCATGGCTATGTAAAGGACACAGGCCAGGCACACGAGCGTGTGCCAGGCCATGTGAAAACCCCTGTAGGTGTGTATTTAAAATTATTTCTACACGAGTGGAGGACACGGGTGTGTCCCTGTATTGCTTGGGCCGTGTGAGCCACACGGGCCATCACACGACCATGTCAAAATGGCCACACAGGCATGTTTCCCTTCCACACAGGTGTGTGCCTTGTTTCAAAGTAAAATTTTCTATAGATGGTTTAAGGACCCGGGTTGATCCTTAATAGTTTTCAATGGTCGATTTGGGGCTCGTAGGCCCATAATAAGAAGTTTTAAATAGAAATTGAAAAAGTTCTAAGTTGGATCTAGTCTCGGTGACTTGGAGAATGTTTGTGTGCATGAGATCGAGTTAAGTAATGCCTCGTATTCCGCTCCAGTGTGGGTTATGGGTATGGGTGTTACACTTAGTAAGCCATATACAAATAAAATCATATTATAACACATATAAGCATCATAAAATACATATATTCCATAGTCAAACACTATCAAAGAGCACATAGTTCATATACGTTTCACATATTCCCAATTCATTTGCACATATAACATATTTTTCTTATACTTATATCACTTATCATCACTTGCACATATACTTACCTTTCACTCTCAAATGATGATAAATATTTCAAACGTACCTAAATCAGATACACATCCATATAGTTATTCATTTCTCTGAATGACTGTTGAACCGTTCGGAATCAATAAGGATACTTGGATAGCTCAAAAAGATCGTACAATGCCAACGTCCCAGACGTGGTCTTACATGTAATCAAATATCGATGCCACTGTCCCAGACAGGGTCTTACACGAAATCAAATAGGTGCCGATGTCCCAAACATGGTCGTACACGAAAACACATATCGGATCCTGTGTCATGACATATGAATCCTAATTATTCCTATGGTTTGTATGGGGCTTTTCGGACATCATCACATTATCGGAACTTTCTTGGATTTATCATATTCAACTCATATAGCCATTCATTAACGTTCAGTAGCATATAAACATTAATATTCCAATTCAAATCACATTTATTTGTATATAGAGTTACCTCGTATGGATTCGAATGAACGGAATCAACTACTCGACGACTTTCGACTTTCTCCGATTTAATTGCCTTTTCTTTGGTTCTTGATCTAAACACATTCAAATTTGACTTATTCAATCTCACACTCATTCAAATCAATCCAAAAACACATATTTAGGGCATTTTACAATTTAGCCTCACATTTTCACATTTTAACACTTTAGTCCCTAATTCATAAAATCATAAAATACACAAAATTTCCTTATACCCATGATTAGCCGAATTTTCATAGTGTCCATACAAGTCCACATATTTTATTTATTTCAATTTTAGTTTCTCAAAATCTCATTTTTACAATTTAGCCCAAATTACTCAAATTCATCAAAAATTCAAAGACAAAATATATTTATCTATCATAAATCTTTCATTTTTCATCATTTAACAAGACAAAGCTTACAATTTCATCAATGAAATAATTCAAAATCATAAAAAAATCAGAAATTGAGACATGGGCTTGATAGAACACTAAGCAACAATCACAAAAACGTAGAAATTATCAAAAATCGAACAAAACACATACCTAAATCAAAGAAAGCATTGGTCGAACCCTAGTTGTGTTTTTCTTTCTTTGTCTCCTTCAATTTTCGGTAACATGAACACAAAAATGGCCTTATTTCATGTTTTGTTTAATTAAATCAACATTATTAATTAGTTTAAGATTTTTCCCTTACATTAAAACATTAATAAACCATTATAATGTCCAACTAAGTCATTTAATACATTCCATGGTCAAATAACCACATAAGGACCTCACAAATAATAAGCCATAACAAATAGGCACTTTTAACAAATAGCTAGCCACTTTTACATTTTATGCGATTAGGTCCTTTTTGCAAATTAAACACACAAATGGTAAAATTTTCATACGGAATTTTCACAGATATCAATTCACATATAATCAACACAGAAAATAATATTAAAATATTTTTTGACTCAGGTTTGTGGTCTCAAAACCACTATTCCGACTAGGGTCTAAACCGAGCTATTAGACTGGCACATTAGTGCATAATCTCATACACAAACTAATCCTATGACATGTTAACTATATTCGAAACAACCCGAATAGCTAATAGGGTTCCAATATTCAACATCATTTACAATTTAATACAATTACAATTTATCAAGCATATACATTATCACAATCCAATCTATTAACATATCACATATACTTCATGTAATTCAACACATTTCCACCCAATCTCATAAAACATGAATATTTCAAATATTTCATGCTATTTTACATTTTATTCATTTTAGTCCTCTATTTTGGCAATTCACAATCAAGCTCAATTCAATAGCTCATATTATTAATAGGCACTCACCTTGATATTTCTAAATGCAGTTAACATAAAAATGCAATCAACATGACCCCAAATCGTAAATATATAAATCATGGTCTCGCGTCACTTGTCGACAACTCTTACTTTTCCTTTCCTCTTGAAGGTTTCATGTCGATGTTAGCCAGGAGTAGTCACAAAACATAACACATTACCAAATTCCAGCCAATTCATAACCAAATATCAATTTACACATATTTTTCAAATTATTCAATTTAGTCCCTAAATAGAGACAAGTATAACTTTTAAATTTGGGCTTCGAATTAAAACTCGATTTTATCATAACTCATTAGGGACCTTATAATTTCCATTCCTGTTGAAATTTCATAACATTTTTTCATTTTATCCAATTTGGTCCCTAATGTACAAACCTAACAATTTAGCTTTATAATTTTGTCCTTTTCTTAAATTAAGCTTAATTTAGCTTTACTATTTAGTACATGAGCTAGCTAAATCAAGCTCACATGATTCAATTTCCATAAAAATCAAAGAAAAATAGCTAGGGACTTACTTGAAATTAAGGGTCAAATGTTGAATAAAGCTTGAAATCTTTCTCCTTTAAGCTTTAATGGTGAATAATAGGTTTGGGGAAAGAAGATGACAACATCCCACTCATTTATACCTTATATACTAGTATTAACACTTAATTAATCTTACTTTATTCTTTAACTAAACCTAGTGTAATTTATCAATACTGTCCACTATCCTCCAATTAAAATGGGTTTTTTAATCATTTTAGTCATTTGGATAGTTTCTATTTAAGTCCCCAAGCCTTATTCTAATTAAAAATCTATAGCAATTAAACTTTACGATTTAGTCCCTAAGCCTTAATTACTTATGATTTCAACTAAATCGCTTAACCAATTTTCAATTCACGAATATAATAAATCCATAAACATATTTATTAAATATTTACGGTCTTGGTTTATAGAAATGAGGACCCAAAATTACCTTTTCCAACATCGTTAGAAATCGAGTCATTACAACTTGTGTCGAGTGAGGGCTTAAGCAACACAGGCCAAACATAGAACAATAAACAATTTAATTACTTTTAGTAGGAAAATAATTCTCTCATTAGAAATCAATGAAAATTGTAATTCCTGAAAAATAGAATTTATCTTATGGAAATAAATTCCCACTACGTTTTGGCAAAACAACAATATATAAAACTTGTGTGTTAATAACTCTACCAGTGCAATCTATTTATAGGGAGAGATAGGAGAATTTTGGTTGAATAAGGATTACACAAATCCCATAGTTAGACTAGGGGAGTGATGGGTGGCACACCCTTATAAATATTAATAGTTTTGTTGCCTCTCACTTATCATACTGATCTGCCACAATTCGTTGTTACAAATTAAGCTCTTTTCGCCATTTAATGAGCTTGTATTCAAGTGATTTTCTATATTTTAATTTTGTTTTAGAATTAGTTAATTTTGAATTTAAGTTGAATAAATTGAGCTTTTAGTGTTGTTTTACGACCTTTTAGGCCAATCTAGGCTAAGAAAGAACTAACAAGTTGATTAAGTGTGCAAGATAGCATTTTTGGCCAACGAGTCGGTGGACTGTCATGAATGTCGCAACATTTAAGGAGAAAGTCGTGACACCGAAGCAAGCCTCGACACTTAGCCAATTTTCCAAATAAAAATCCAAGAGGCAGGCTATTAGAGACGATGTCACGACACCAATAAGCCAAAGTCCCGGCATTCAACCTAGACTCCAAAGGAGGAGAATACTGCCAACGGTTTTGCGATATTAGGAAACCAAAGTCATGACATTCCATCCAGTCCCCAAATACCAAACATTCTGCCATCAAAGTCACGACACCAGCTATAAGGTGTTGTGACATCAGTTTGACGAGGCCCATATGATTGCAAGGGGTATTTTTGTCCATACAATCTTATTTAACTTGTTACACAACTTATAATTGACCTAAATTGGTCATTCAACATAAACACTATAAATATTAGCTCATAAGACCTAATTAGGAGTGCTAATTTCTATTATTAAGTTCTTTCATAGGATTAATTAGGGTTTTAGGTAGATTTCTATTTTCTTTTAAGTTGTTAAACACTTAGCTCATTTTAAGCAATTTATTTTTATGTTTTCCTTTTATTACATTTTTTGGTATTTTTTTCTTGCCAAATCAAAGATCAACATCATTCATTGGTTCAACAATCCAAGCTTTGATTCAAGATATTTGGATTCTTGAGCACTATTTTCCCTTCTCCTTTTATTCTACATTTAATTGAATGTTTGATAATTTTGTAGGAGAGATTGCATCTAGAATGGCCATGAAATAAAACCCCTAGAAGGTTGACAAGCTGAAGTGAGAGTGATTGGCTTGGGTTTAGGGTATTCAGGCTAGTTAGCTAGATTAGGTTAAGTGAATTAAACTTTAAAATTGATGACTTTATGAGGTAACTTAGGTAGATGATGCCGAAAGGATAGTCTGCTTATCACCAACTTAATCTAACCTAGTTTCATTATCAAGTCAAAAGATAAGTAAATTAATTCGATCAATTAATCTAGTTATAGGTCGAACAATATTAATTAGGTTAATTGTTAGCTAATTAGCAAATCCCCTAGAACTAAGTTAATCATGAACATGGAAGTGAGTCACCCTTCTGTTTGCTTATATTGATTGTGATTTTGGTCTTAGCTTTTATATACTTTAGTTTTATTTCGGGGTTCATCTCTTTATTATTTCACTATAATATGATTACTATGTGAGTAGTTATTTAGACCTAGGTAGTATGTTCTTCCTTGTTGATAATTTAGTTTAAAAAAACCTCCATTGGGTATGATCCTTAGAATACTTCCTAGTGTTTCATTGCAAACTTTACTATATTACAATTTGACATGTACACTTGCAAACAATGCACTTCATTCAGATATTCAATTGCATTTTTTCAAGCCCAGACGCACGCATGTTGGGGTGTGGTCACATATGAGGGGGATTAGGCCTCTCATGTATTAGGTCCAATTATATTTGCTTTTCAGAATTTTGACCCAACACGTTATAATTTAATCCAACTCAATATTTGTTTTCTATTCCAAAAATAAATATTAATTAATTAACTAAATTAATTTTCAATTAAATAATTTTTTGAACCTAATTCTAATTTTATTAAATTCATGACGACTTTATCGTAAAAGAATCTATGAGGAAATATATTTAATTTCTCTCATTTTAGGTGCTTCAAGTGTTGGCTCGAACCAATTGAAACGAAACATAGAACAAGAAAAAGTTTTCTCTCATTTTGGGGTGAAAATGAAAATTCTCTCTTCTTTAATAGAAACTAGTAGAATTTTTATTCTGCAAAAATATATTTAATAGTTGAGAATAAATTCTCCCTACTTTTCAACAAAGTAACAATCTCTAAAAGTTGTGTTAACAGCTCTACCGATGGCAACTATTTATAGGAAGAGAAGGTAGAACCCTTGTTGAGTTGTAGTGGTTTATTTCAAATAGAAAAACAACATCCTACTTAGAATAAGACTACCGTGAATGACAAACCCAATTATTTCTACTAGGGTTGCCGCCCCTTCATGTCCATGAGAGGTTTTTGGGCCTCTCTCACATTGGGTCTAATTATGAGTACTTTCTAGGCCTTTTTGACCCAACTTTATGTAATGTGATCCAACCCGATTCAATTTTTCTATTTCTCAAAATAAAATTTAATATTTATATATTAAATAATTTTCCTATCCCTATTTTACCCTCAACAAAGTTTTTATGATTTTACCCCTAGTAAAATTTTGAGAATTTTTTCGTTGATAAAATTTCGAGAAAATATGTTCAATATTTCACAACTTAACATGTTCACTATGACCAAATGGTTTATTTTCATTTTATGTCTTCAAAACAGTCCAAAAATATAAACTCATTTTTCCGATCATTTTTTAAGTAATTCATATAGGATTGTGCTGCCTTCTTCTCCTTGACTAATTGTAGGGGGTCAACTATCAGACAGCACTGCCCCTTCAGCAGGAGCAGGTATGTTACTTTCAACGTCATCCGCCACTGCTCTGTTGGGATCCATTTACTATATGAAAACACATTTTAATATCGTAAGTAGTCGTCACACTATCATAATATACGTATGGCATGTATAGCTAGACTTGTACATGTGCTACATTAATCCAGGAATCGACTAAATAGTAGCTCTGATACCACTAAATGTAACACCCTTTACCCGTATCCGATGCCGAGACAGGGTTCGAGGCATTACCGAACTTAAACATAAGCAAACATACAAAACGGAGCCATAAAATTTCATCCAATTTAAAACCATTTATACATATGCATATCGTCCCTATTAAGGGCCTCCTAGGCCCAAAACATACATTGGGAGTGGTTCGGGACTAAACTGAGAACTTTGAAAACATTTGGAAGACTTAGAAAATTTTTCATGGAAACAGGGTCACATGCCTGTGTGGGTAGGCCATGCGGTCACACAAATACCTGTGTGGCTTGGGGCACGCCCGTGTCCTCAGCCCGTGTAACTCTCTATTTATGACATTATAAACACAATTAGGGTCACACGACCAAGTCATATGTTCAGGTACTAGGCCGTCTGGCAAATTAAATTCCAAAAATTAAGTGCAGACTTCACACGGCCTGGGCACACGCCCATATCCTAAGGCCGTGTCCTTCAAGCGGCTGAGACACACGGTCGTGTCTCTGAGCGTGTGTTTACTACTAGGCATTCTACTTTACTTAATTAAGGTGCAGAGGGTACACAGCCGAATCACACACCCATGGGCCAAACCGTGTGTTATACATGGCCTAGACACATGCCCATTTGTCTACTCGTGTGGACAACTTTGAGGCTATTTTCCAAGCCATTTGCTACCCTTAAATGCTCACTCACTTATACATTTTTGATGATATGCAACATAGCATATTTAGTCACTCAAATACTCACAATCATGATTAATCCATGACTTTGTAATGTCAACATATCACATGCTCAAACCATCATGCTTTCATACGCCATTCCACACCAATTTCATATTTATTCATTCTTATAAACCTATCTTCAATCTACTCAATTATAACATAGTTATGGTCATACCTATTAGTCCTAATTCATTCATTAAGCATATGTGCCATTTATCACATCCATTACTAACAAGTAGCCACCAATCACATCACAAAGCCTAAACACATTGCATGCATGCATAAATAGTTAGGGTTACAACCCAAAAAGCAAATATAAGCCACATCTCATGGCCTTATAAAAAATGAATCATAATAACATCATGAGCCAACACAATTTGGCTATTGAAAATGACACATAACAAAATAACCAAGTCTCCTATACATGTCATACTCAAAATGTTGAGACTAACTATACCCAAATGTCCAATTGATAGTGTGATCGAGTCTCCGACGTCCTTCAATTCCCGAGCTAGCTTGGTGGCACTATAAGAAATGGAAAGGAAGGGGAGTAAGCTTAAAGCTTAGAAAGTACACATGCAAATAATAAGCAACATAAATCATACAATTAATATAAGGCAAAGTTTCATAAATGTCATCAAGTCCCATAAGCACAACTTTCTCATATCCATTCTTACCACATGCTTATAACATACCGAGTTCTTTACTCATGAGTTTGACGTACATATCTGTACTAAATCGTATTACATTCTCATAGTTCCTCATCATTGACTTACTTGTCGCATCTCACTGATTTACCCATTGAACACTTGGAATACTATTGGATACACGGAAAGCTTGCACATAGTGCCTCATACGTAGCCACATGCTACCTCATATCACATATCACACATCGCTCACTCTCGAGCTAATCATGGGCCTGCTCACACAAGTTGAAAGTTGGGATGTAACTACATGGGCTACTCACACAAGCTAACAGTTACCGCAACACATGCCGGCCTACCCAGCCATCTGTAGAACGTACAAGACCAGCACCCAGATTCACATAGTTACATGTACACATAATCTCATGAGCTCATAATCACATAGTTCCTAGTGACATGTCACATTGTATCCTAAATTATTCCTAAGGTTCAAACAGGATTTTCTCAATGCCAGATCTTCGTCAAACTCATTCACAACGTCATTCTCATGTACCATAATGTCTTTCATACTTTCATCATAACAATTAAATATAAAAATTCATACATTGATAAGGCATTAAAACATGATACAACATTTCATTATTTACATATGAACTTACCTCAGTACAAAAATACTAAAAACGAATCTAATCGTCGTACACCTTATTTTTCCCCGATCAAGGTCCGTTCCTCGTTTTTATTGCTCTCTAATACCAAATTTAGCTTATTCAATACACACTTTATTCAACTCACTCCATAACTCATATTTTGGCAAAATTACCTTTTTATCCCTAACTTTTCACATATTTACAACTTAGTCCCTAGGCTCGTAAAATGAAATGTGTCCATTTTCTTTGTCACCCAAGCCTAGCCGAACTTAACACATGCTCATAATAGCCCACGTTTTCCTTCAAATAATATTTTTACTACTCATTTTTACAACTTTTACAAAAAGGTCCTTTTTAGGTATTTCCATGAAAAATCACTTAGTAAAAGTTGTCTAACACATATTAAACATTCATATTCCTCCGTTAAACATCAAAATATATGCACGTCACACATGGGTCAATTTTTAAATATGAACCCTAGCTCAAAATAAGGATAAAAATAGGTAGATCGGTTGATGACAACTTCAAAAATGTAAAGAACATTAAAAACGGGGCTAGGATACACTTACTATTGAGCTTGAAAGGTGAAAAAAACCCTAGCTATGGCGCTTCTAAATTTCGACGCACACAAGAAGAATATGAGCCAATTTTTGCTTCATTTTTCTCTTTTTATTTTTTTATTAACCAAATGATAAAAATGCGCTTAAGGCCTTTCTTTCAAATTTTTTCTATCCATGCCCATTTTTGTCCACAAAATTAGAAATTGGCCAAATTGCTATTTAAGACCCTCTAATTAAAAATCCATGGAAATTTCATACTCAAAGCTTCTAGAACATGTATTTTGCAACTTATTCAATTAGGCCTAATTATCAAATTGGACACTTTATGCAGAAAATTTCTTCATGAAATTTTCACACAATGATGCAATCATATCATAGACCTCATCATAATCATAAAATAATTATTTCTACTTCCAATTTGTGGTCTCAAAACCACTATTCTAACTAGGCGCAAAATCGGGATGTTACAACTCTCCTCCTTTAGGGATTTTCGTCCCTGAAAATCTTACCTGTAAAAAGGTTTGGGTATTGGTTTCTCATGCTTTCCTCGAGCTCCCATGTAGCCTCTTCCACCCCATGTCTTTTCCATAATACTTTCACAAGGGAAATACTTTTGTTTCTCAATTGCTTGACTTCCCGAGCCAAAATCTTAACCGGCTCTTCGCCATAAGTCATGTCCGATCGAATCTCAACCTCTGTTGGTGAAATCACATGTGAAGGGTCTGATCAGTATCGGCACAACATTGACACATGAAACACATCATGAATTCTTTCCAACTCAGACGGTAATGCCAACCGATATGCCACTGGCCCTATCCTTTCAATAATCTCATACGGTTCAATAAAATGTGGACTCAACTTGCCTTTTCGGCCAAATTTGAGAACTTTCTTCTATAGAGACAATTTTAGGAATACCTTATCACCGACTTGAAACTCAATCTCTTTCCGTTTCTAGTTTGCATAGGATTTCTATCTATCCGAAGCAGCTTTCAAACAATAACGGATTACCTTTACCTTTTCTTCGATTTCTTTGACTAAATCAACTCCATGAATCTAGTTTTCTTTGAGTTCGATCCAATACAAAGGCGTTCAGCACTTATGCCCGTACAATGCCTCATAAGGTGCCATTTTCAACCTCGACTGAAAACTATTGTTGTAGGCAAATTCTACCAACGGTAAGTACTTTTCCCAACTACCTTGGAACTCAAGAACACAACACCGTAGCATATCCTCAAGAATCTGAATTACCCACTCAGACTGACTGTCAGTTTGCGGATGGAAAGCAGTATTAAAATTCAGCTTTGTACCCAAAGCTTCTTGTAACTTTTTCCAAAATCGTGCTGTGAACCTCGGAACGCTATCTGAAATAATCGAGAAAGGCACTTCATGTAATCTCAGAATTTTAGAAATATATAACTCGGCTAACTTGTCAAGTGAGTAGTCGGTACGTACTGGTATAAAGTGAGCCGACTTTGTCAATCGATCAACAATAACCCATACGACATCTTTCTTTTTGGGTGTCAATGGCAAGTCCGTCACAAAGTCCATAGTAATACGGTCCCATTTCCACTCAGGAACCATCACAAGTTGAAGTAATCCGAATGGTACTTGGTGTTCAACTATTACTTGCTGACAAATAAGGCATCTTGATACAAACTCAAAAATATCTCTTTTCATCTCAAAAATATCTCTTTTCATACTCAGCCACCAATACGATTTCTTAAGTCATTGTACATTTTCGTACTACCCGGATGAATAGACAAACAATCACTATGTGCTTCATACAAAATCTTCTGAATCAACTTAGTATTTTTTAGAACACAAATCCTATCTCGAAACATCAGGCGACCTGTAACACCTCTTACCTGTATCCAAAGCTGGGAGAGGGTTCGAGGCGTTACTGGGATTAAACGTAACCAATCATACAAAACCGGGCCATACAATTTTGTCCCATTTAAATCTTTTCAATCACATGCAAAATTATCCCTTATACGGGCCTATGATGCCCGAAACATACATCGGAAGCGGTTCAGGACTAAACTGAGAGGTTTCTAAACCTTTTCAAAACTTAAAAAATTTTCATACTTTGGAGAGTCACATGCCCGTGCGGGTAGGCCGTGTGGTCACACACTCTTGTGTGGCTTGGGACACACCCTGTCCTTAGCCCATGTAACTCTCTGAACAGCATCAACAAAATAAGGTCACACGGCCAAGTCATACGCCCGTGTGATTAGGCCGTGTGGTGAATTGAATTCCAAAAATTAAGTGCAGACTTCACACGGCCTGGGCAGACGCCCATGTCCTAAGGCCTTGTCCTTTACACGGCTAAGACACATGGATGAGACACACGGCCGTGTCTCTGCCTATGTGTTTACTACTACGCATTCTGTTTTGAATTTATTAGGGTACAAGGGACACAGACCAGATCACACGCCCATGGGGCGGACTGTGTGTCACACACGGCTTAGACAAATGCCTGTGTCTCTAACCGTGTGGATAATTTCTAGGCTATTTTCCAAGCCATTTGCCACCCTTAAACACTTACATACTTACACTCACTTCATGGCATACAACATGGCACATTTGGTTACCCAAGCATTTACATTTGGCTAATCAATATGACATATAACAAAAAGACCAAGTCCCTATAAATGTCATATTCAAAATAATGAGACTAGCTATACCAAATGTTTAATAGATAGTGTGATCGACTTTCTGACATCTTCCGAACCCCGAGCTAGTTTGGCGACACTATAAGAAAAGGAAAGGAAAGGGTAAGCATTAAAGCTTAGTAAGTTCATATGCAAATAAAATACAACTTAAATAAGTATTAATCATACATTTAACATAAGGAATATAATCTTGCATTTTATCAAAATCTCTTAAACTTATTCTTCATATATATATACATATTCATATTTTCACCACAAGTTCATCATATCTCATGACATTCTCATGAGTTCAATGTCCATACCTGTGCCCACTTGCCCATAATAACTTTCTTTCTCCTCTTCGACGTATTCATCAAGGTTACTCATTGAACTTCCTTTAGAACTACCTGTTGAACACTTGAAATACTATCGGATACAACAGAATCTTACACCTAAGTGCCTTATATGTAGCCAATGCTACCTCATATCACATATCACATGTTGCTCGCTTTCGAGCTACTCATGGGTCTGCTCATATAGGCTATCGGGTATCCGCAACGCGTACTAGACTACCTAGCCACCGATAGAATATACGAGACCAGTACCCAGATGCCAAAATATGTTCCATATACATTATGAACTCAGACCATAACTCAATGAGTTCAGATGCCACATATATTATGAACTCAGACCACAACTCAATGAGTTCAAATCACATAGTTCCTAGTGACATGTCACTTGTATCCTAAACTATTCCGAAGTTTCAAATGGGATACTTCGATATCACATTTCTATCGAACTTGCTCGTAACGTCAAGTTCAATACTCATAGCACCAGTCACATATTCATGGAATTGTCAAGCATAATTCATAAACAATTTAGGCAATAAACACATAATACAACATCACATTAAATTTGTATGTACTTACCCTACATGCAATATTAAAGCATTTAAAGTATGGTACATGTTGTATTATTTGCAAATGAACTTTCCTCGATACAAAATGATAGAAATGAGCCTAATCCTTAGAAACTTTATTTTACCCGATCAAGACCTGAATCACATTTTTCTTGATCTATAATGCCAAATTTAACTTGTTCAATACATACATTGTTCATATCGACCCATAACACATACTTTGGTAAAATTACCTTTTTACCCCAACTTTTTACTTATTTACACTTTAGTCCTTAGGCCTGTAAAATGAAATGCATGCATTTTCTTGGTTACCCAAGCCTAGTCGAACCTACACCATGTTCATATCAGCCCATATTTTCCTTTATTTCATATTTTACTACTCATTTTTTACACATTTTACAAACAAGTCCTTTTTAGGCATTTTCACTAAAAATCACTTAGTAAAAGATGTTTATTACACATCAAACATTCATATTCCTCCATTAAACATCAAAATACAAACATGTCACACATGGGTAAAATTTCATACATGAACCCTTGCTCAAAATAATGGTAGAAATAGCTAGATCGGTTGATGACAACTTCAAAATGTAAAGAACATTAAAAACGGGACTAGGATGCACTTACTTTTGAGCTTAAAAAGTGAAGAAACCCTACTTATGGCGTCTCTTGGAATTTTGGCACACACAAGGATAAATGAGCAAATTTTACTTCATTTTTCCCTTTTTATTCTTTTATTTACTAAATGAAAAAAATGCCCTTGAGGTCTTTCTTTCAAATTTTTCCTATTCATGCCCATTTTTGTCCAAAATTTTAGAACTTGGTCAAATTGCTATTTAAGTGTAATAGCCCGATTTTGTGGCTAGTTAGAACAGTGGTTTGGAACCACTAATTCAAGGTCGAAAAAATTATTTTTAATATTATTTTATGTGTTAAAGCATGATTATATGAGTGCATGAAAATTTTGGTGAACTAATTTTAGCGATTGGTTGCTTAATTTCGAAAAAGGACTAAATCGTAGAAAGTGCGAAAGATTTGTTTTACTAGTTGAAAGTGTTAAATGGCTATTAAACATTAAATTAGAGGTCCTTAGTGAGTAAATAGACCAAAAATTTATTAGTGGCTGGACATGGAGCCTTAATTCATGGAATGGTCAAATGTTAAGTGACTTAATTGATAATAAAATATTAACCTAAAAGGCTATCTATCATCTTTTTCATTTTCCTTTCTCCTCCATCAAAAATTTTAGCAAATAGGGGGTTTTGAGAGCTCAATATTTCAGCAACTTCTATCCCTTGCAAGTAAGTGATTTTTAGGTCATTTTTGTTGATTTTTGTGTTTTTGGAACCCTTATAGCTTAATCTAGCTAATGGGGGGACTACTTTGCGAAATGGTTGATAGTCTAGAGATTTAACATGAGAAGATTTATGATGTTTGCTGAGTATTTATGGAAGAAAATGAATCATGGTTGTTAAATAAACAACATTAGTGAAAGGGGTTTTCATGAAAACACCTAAAAGGACCATTTTGTGAAGTTTATAAAATAGGTTGTAAATGTGTGAAATAATTGAAAATTTTGAGTTGCTATAAGAGTAATAAAGGTTCTGATAGGCTTGTTAAAGGAGGAAATTTGATTAAAATCGTTTTACGAGCCTAGGGGCAAAATTGTAACTTTGTGAAAGGTTAAGGGCAAAGTAGGAATTTTGGAATGTCTTGATTAATGTGATTATTGAATAAATAAATTTTGTCATTATAGATCAAGAAATATGGAATTTGGACTTAGACCAGGGGAAAACCAAGCTAGTGGACTAAATCAAACTAGTCGCCCATATTTTGCATACCGTGGTAAGTTCGTGTGTAAATAATGTACTTTATATTATGAAATTAATAATCGATGTTGAATGAGTTGTTTAATTAATGCTAAAAATATGTCCAAAGAGACTTGATGTAGTAAAAACTCCCAGTTGAACCTTAGGAATAGATTGGATATCCATGCCATGACAATTGGGTGATATGTGTGCCAGTGTAAGACCATGTCTCGGACATGGCATCGGCCAAATTATGAGAGCCAGTGTAGGACCATGTTTGGGACATGGCATCGACATTGATATGTTTGCTAGTATAAGGCCATGTCTAGGACATGACATCGGCGTTGATATGTGTGCTAGTGTAAGATCATGTCTGAGATATAGCAACGGCCACCTTATGAGAGCCAGTGTAAGACCATGTCTAGGACATGGCATCGGCCTCGACATGTGAGCCAGTGTAAAACAATGCCTTGGACATGACATCGGCAATTTACCCTCTTGTGTGAGGCTTATCAGGTATCATTTAGTATTCCAAATGGTTCCACGGGTTATTTTAAGCTTATGATAAAGATATGAAAGTATATAATCATGTTGTGAGTGGTACAGGTTCTTACTCAAAACTCATGAGATATGAGCTTAGTTATGAAATTGAGTAAGATATATCTATGAGAATGATTGTGGGGACGATCTTGATATCTTTGGCTTATACTTGTGATGTGTAAATATGTAGTAAATCTACCATTGTTAAATCAAGAATGTTGTGCTGGTTTATAATATGCTATGTGTTTAAAGATGCATGGTTGATGTTGTTACTTATTTGCGTGCAACTTACTAAGCTTTATGCTTACTCCATTTCCTTTCCATTTTCTTATAGCATCACCAAGCTAACTCGGGGATCAAAGGACGTCGGAGGCTCGATCACACTATCAATCAGAATATTTGGAATAGTTATATTTATCATTTTGAGTATGGCATGTATAGGGACTTGGTCTTTTTGCTAAGTGTCATATTGTTTTAGCCAAATATGTTGGCTTGTCATGAAGGTTGATTCATTTTTTATAAGGCCGTGGATGATGGCTAATATTTATTATTGCTAAGTACGCTTGATGAGAATTTCCATGGATGTGGTTATTGCATGGTTTGTATTGACAAGTAGGAGATGTTGTATGTGATAGAAAATAGCTTAAAATTGATGTGTGGATGTTTTGGTTGTGGCTGTTTTGTTCATGTGTTTATGCTTAGATTGAAGATGTTTGATGTGTGTAGGTTGGTGCAAGTAAGGGTGGCAAAGAGGCTTGGTAGATAGCCTTGTTTTTATCCACACGGGCAGACACACAGGCGTGTGTCTAGGTCGTGTGTGGCACACAGTCAGTTGCATGGGTGTGTAGTCAGGCCGTGTATCCCCTGCACCTAAGTTTGGCAAAATAGAATGCCCAGTAGTAACCACATGGGCAGAGACACGGCCATGTGTCTAAACTGTGTGGAGGACATGGCCATAGTACATGGGCATATGCCTAGACCATGTGAAGTCTACACCTTAAATACGAAATTAAATTCGCCACATGACCTAGCACATGGGTGTGTGTCTTGGCCGTGTGCTCCTAAATGGTTGATGATGTCAGAAATAGAATGTCAAGGTTTTAATACACGGGCTAAGAAACGGGCATGTCTTGGCCGTGTGAGGGACACGGGCCATGGGCACGAGCGTGTGCTAGGCTGTGTGAAAACCCCATGTAGGTTCGAATTGAGAAATAAATCCACACGAGATAAGGACACAGGCGTGTCCCGATAGGTTCAAGCCAGGCCTTCAACATGGCCATGTTAAGAGAACACACAGGCGTGTCGCCCTTCCACATTGGCATGTGCCCTTGTTTGCATTGAAATTTTTCAGAGTTTTCTAAAGTATTCAGTTTATTCCCAAACTATTTCCAAAGCATGTTTTAGGCCTTGTAGGTCCATATTATGGATGTTAAGAGGAAGTTTGAAAATTTTAAATTTGAGCAAAATTTTATGACCCGAAAATGTTTGTATGCATGTGTTTAAGCCCAGTAACACCTCGTACCCTGTCTCGACGTAGGATACGGGTAAAGGATGTTACATTAAGGACCTCTAATTAATAATCTAATGTAATTTCATGCTTGAAGCTTCTAGAACACAAGTTTTACAACTTATTCAATTTAGTCCCTAAAGTCAAATTTGACACTTTAGGCATAGAATTTCTTCATGAATGTTTCACACAAACATGTAATCATATCATGGATCATTAAATAATCATGAAATAATTATTTCTATTTTAGATTTGTGGTCTCGAAACCATTGTTTCGACTAGACCCTAATTCAAGATGTTACAATTCTCCCCCTTTAGGGATTTTCGTCCCTGAAAATCTTACCGATAAGAAGGTTTGGGTATTGTTTCCTCATGGCCTCCTCAAGGTCCCATGCAACCTCTTCAACCCCATGTCTTTGCCATAACACTTTCACCAAGGCAATACTTTTGTTTCTCAATTGTTTAACTTCTCGTACCAAATTCTTAACCGGTTCCTCACCATAAGTCATATCCGGTCAAATCTCAACTTCTGTCGGTGAAATTACATGTGAAGGATCTGATCTATATCGGCGCAACATAGGCACTGAAATACATCATGAATCTTTTCCAACCCTGATGGTAAAGCCAACTAATAGGCAACCGGCCCTATTCACCTAGTGATCTCATACGGGCCTATAAACCGAGGACTCAACTTACCCTTCTTTCCAAATCTCTAAACCTTTTTCTACGGAGACACTTTCAAAAATACCTTATCACCGACTTGATAATCAATTTCTTTCTGTTTCAAATCCACGTAGGAATTCTATCTATCTGAAGTGATTTTCAAAAAATCATGAATTATCTTCACTTTCTCTTCGGTTTCCTTAACCAAATCGACCCTAGGAATCTGATTTTCTCTAAGTTCAGTCTAATATAAAGGTGTTCGGCACGTACATCCGTACAATGCCTCGTAAGACATCATTTTCCTGATAAATGTTGTTGTAGGAAAACTCCACCAACGGTAAGTAGTTTTCCCAATTACCTTGAAACTCAAGAACACAACACCGTAACATATCTTCAAGGGTCTAAAATACTCGCTCAGACTGACCATCACTCTGTGGATGAAATACAGTGTTAAAATTCAACTTTGTACCCAAAGCTTCTTGCAGCTTTTTCCAAAACCGTAAAGTGAACCTCGGATCTTTATCCGATACAATCAATATAGATACTTCATGAAGTCTAACAATTTCACCAATATACAATTCAGCTAACTTATCAAGCGAGCACTGGAATAAAATGAGCCAATTTAGTCAGTCTATTGACAATAACCCATATGGCATTTTTCTTTCTCGTAGTTAAAGGTAAACCTGTCACAAAGTCTATAGTAATTCGGTCCCATTTCCACTCAGGAACCATGCTAGGTTGAAGTAAACCTGAAGGTACTTGGTGTTCAGCCTTTACTTGCTGACAAACTAAGCATTTCAATACAAACTTTGAGATATCTCTTTTCATACCATTCCACCAATACATTTTCTTAAAGTTATTATACATTTTTGTACTGCTCGAGTGAACTAACAAAACAACCATTGTGTGCCTCATGTAAAATATTCTGAATTAACTCAGTGTCTTCGGAACACAAATCCTACCACGGAATCTCAAACAACCATCAAAGTCACTCAGAAAATCCTGTTCATTGCTGGACTCACACTGAATTCTTTTAGCTTGCAACTCTTTATCAACTTTCTGAGCATCACAAATCTGTTGGAGAAAAGTCAGTCTAGCTCTCCACTCAGCTAGAAGTGAACCATCATCGGACCAAGTCAGCCATGTATTCATAGCCCTCAAGGCAAGCAACGACTTCCTACTTAAAGCATTGGCAACCACATTCACCTTACCCGGATGATAATTGATCACAAATTCATAATATTTTAATAGTTCCAACCATCTTCATTGTCGTAAGTTCAAATCCTTTTGAGTCATCAAGTACTTAAGACTTTTGTGATTGCTATTAACATGGCATTTTTCACTAAATAAATAATGTCGCCAAATCTTTAAGGCAAACACTATAGCAGCCAACTCTAAGTCATGTGTCAGATACTTCTTCTCGTGAGGCTTCAACTGTCTCAAAGCGTAAGCTATGACTTTACCCTCTTGCATAAGTACACATCCTAAACCATTTAAGGAAGCATCACTATAAATCACAAATTCTTTACCTGACTCAGGTTGTACTAAAACCGGAGCCTTAGTCAACAATGCCTTTAATTTCTCAAAACTCTATTGGCATTTTTTTGTCCATTCAAACTTGACATCTTTTTGTAACAGCTTCGTATTGGAGTAGCAATCATGGAGAATCCTTTAACAAGCAGTCTGTAAAAACCGGTCAAGCCTAGAAAGCTTCTAACCTTAGTTACATTCTTCAGCAGTTTCCATTCAATAATAGCCGAGATCTTACTTGGGCCAGCCCTAATACCATCACCCAAAACAATGTGACCCAAGAATCCAACTTCTCAAAGCCAAAACTCGCTTTTACTAAATTTAGCATACAATTGCTTGTCTCTCATGGTTTGTAAAACAGTTCTCAAATGTTCGGCATGCTCGGATTCATCACAAGAATAAATCAATATGTCATCAATAAAAACAACAACAAATTTATCCAAATACGGTTGGAAAATACGGTTCATCAAGTCTATAAATGCGGCAAGAGCATTCGTTAAACCAAAAGGCATGACAAGAAATTCATAGTGACTATACCTCGTCCGAAAAGTAATTTTTGGCACATCCAAGTATTTCACTCTCAACTGGTAGTAACTGGACCTCAAGTCTATTCTAGAAAACCATCTTGCTCCTTTCAACTGGTCAAATGAGTCATCAATCATTGGCAAAGGATACTTATTCTTAATTGTTACC
Organism: Gossypium hirsutum; assembly: GCF_007990345.1. Lineage (NCBI taxonomy): Eukaryota > Viridiplantae > Streptophyta > Magnoliopsida > Malvales > Malvaceae > Gossypium > Gossypium hirsutum. Next base: position 29,292,477 of record NC_053435.1, on the reverse strand, counting down.
TTATTGAGCTATCGGTAATCTATACATAACCTCATGGATCTATCTTTCTTTTTCACGAATAATACCGGAGCACCCCACAGAAACAAGCTCAGTCTCAAAAAACCCTTGTCGGTCAATTCTTGAAACTGTGACTTCAGTTCTTTCAATTTAGTTGGGTCCATTCTATATGGAGCAATAAAGATAGGTGTTGTACCAGGGACCAACTCAATTCCAAAACTCAACTTCCTTTATAGGAGGTAAAACTTGCAATTCTTCCGGAACACATTCGAATACTCACATACAACAGACACTGATTCAATCTTCAATTCAGACTCTTTCGTATTCAACACATAAGCCAAATAAGCCTCACATCCTTTTCTCATACATTTCTGAGCAGACATTGAAGAAATCACAATTGGCAACCTATCTGACTCATCTGATTCAACCCAGAGACTTTCACCATTTTCACATTTCAATTTAATAACTTTTTGTCTACAATTTACTATAGCATCATGAAATGTCAACCAACCCATGCCCAATATAACATCAAATTCATCGAATGGCAATAAATTCAAGTCAGCCAGAAAACAATGATCTCTAATAATAAATTTTGTCGACTCAATAAGCATATTCATACTAGATACCAATTTCATGCACATAAATGAATGGATAGAACCAAGGTCAATCAAGTCAATAACATAAGTATAATAGAGAGAAAAAGTACCCGTAATCACGTCAGGAGAAGATGCGTCCTCACGCGTACGTATGGAATAGGCTCCAGTTGGAACTCTAGCTTTGGATCTCGCCATTGTATCCCTTGTTACATTTTTAATACTAGCCCTATTACCGAAATTTCTCAAGGGTCTCCCTTTTGCAGCCATACTACCCGGCCTTGTACTTTGAAATTTTTCTTTCTTAACCATTTCAGGACAGTCCTTGATATAATGGTCTTACGAACCACATTAGAAACAAGATCCATCGTTCACCCTATACTTACCAAAATGACCTCTACCACATTGTTGGCACTCGAGTCTGGAAGCTCTATCATCACCCACACTAGCCACAGATGTAGCCTGAGATTTAAAACCTGAATTTTTCTTCTTACAGTTTCTGTACGAATGCCTAGCCGAAACATAAGAATGGGAATACAAATCTCTAGATTTCTTAGATTGGATTGGAGTGAATTGCTCATTGACCTCTTCCTTATATCTCTAGCCTTAGCCCCAGCTTTTTTCTTTTCCTTGGTCAGCTCCTCAGCTTTACAAGCCCGATCAAGGAGCACAACAAATTTCTTCAGCTCAAGAATACCCATTAACACTCTAATGTTCTCATTAAGTCTGTCTTCAAACCTTCTACACATTTTAGCCTCGGAGGATACACACTCTCGAGCATATTTACTGACCTAGACAAACTCTATTTCGTACTCAGTAACTGACATGCGGCCTTGCTTCAAATCAAGAAATTCCTTACGCTTTTGATCGATGAATCACTCAATGATGTATTTCTTTCAGAATTCCTCTTGAAAGAATTCCCATGTGACCCTTTCCTTCGAAACCACTGAAACTAGTGTCTTCCACCAATGATATGTCATGTCTCTCAATAAGGAAATAGCACACTTCAAACACTTTTTAGGTGTGCACAATAGCTCATCGAATACCCGAATAGAATTCTCAAGCTAAAATTTTGCTTTCTCAGGGTCATCATCAGCATTGGCCCTAAATTCCTCAGCTATTTGCTTTCGAATCTTATCAACTAGGGTTCTATGAAATCTCATAAAATCCATACCTTGAGGCACTTGGGGTACAAGTTGGGGATTTGGAGCGGGTGGAGGAGGTTGAGCGTTCAGGTTCATTTGATCGAACTCCATGTACTACGTATCTATCATATGGAGAAAGGCTTTTTTGCCTCTTTCTCCTATACTAATAGTTGTGGGTCTCCTATTAGACAGCACTGCTCCTTCAGCGGGAGCAGGCGCGTTACTTTCAACATCATCTGCCACTACTCTGTCGGTATCCATTACTATATGAAAAACATAGTTTAAAATCGTTAAGAGTCGTCACACTATCACACTTTATGTATGGCATGAATAGCTAGACTCAAGCACATGCTATGTAGTCTGAGAACCGACTAAATTGTAGCTCTGATACCACTAAAGGTAACATCCCTTACTCGTATCCAAAGCCAGGACAGGGTTTGAGGCATTATCAGACGTAAACATAACCAATCATACAAGATCGAGCCATAAAATTTTGTACCATTTAAACATTTTCAATCACATGCAAAATTATCCCTTATATGGGCATACGAGACCCGAAACATACATCAGAAGCAGTTCAGGACTAAATCGAGAACTTTCAAAACCTTTTTAACACTAAGAAAATTTTCATACTTTGGAGAGTCACACGCCCTTACGGGTAGGGTTTAGGGTTTAGGGTTTAGACATGTCCGTGTCCTCAGCTCGTGTAACTCTCTAACTATGATGTCATCAACAAAATAAGGTTACATGGTCAAGTCACACACGAGTGTGTGATACGTGATATTCGTGACAGGTTTTAATTATTTATAATGAATCGTTCTTAAACCTAACTATTATCATGATGAAGGCAAGTAACATATCGAACAGTAGTATAGCTTTAGTAAGACCGAGTTATCGAACCCAAAGGAACTAAAAGTACTAGTATCAACTTTCTTTTTATTATCTAGCCTAAAAAAATAAAAGGGTTTTGTTTATCTAACTAATTAATTAAACTAAGAAATCACAGAAAAGAAATTTGAGGAAAATACTTTTTGGAAAACTCGATTGATTAAGACAATACCTAACGAAAAATCCACCTAGACTTCAGTTGTTATTTGACTCTGAATCGGACAATTTATTCATTCAACTTATTCCGTAGAGATCCCTAAGTTATATTATTATCTCTCTCGATACTAACAACATCTAACCCTAGTTTGAATAATTGAAATCTCTTTCTAATTAATGCCCTAGGGTTGCATTAACTTGATCTATGGATCCCCTTATTAGGTTGCACCCTAATCTGGCAAAATCTTGTCACCCTATCTCTAGGCGCGCAACCAACTCCGCTTAATTATGACAAATTTACTCTTAGACAGGGTCTATTCCTCCTATGAATAAGAGCTTAATTTGAATCAATATCCTGGAATATCAAAACAAGAATTAAGAACAAGTCAAATATTTATTATACAATTCAAATAATAATAACAAGATCCGTCTTAGGTTTCATTCCCCTTAGGTATTTAGGGGTTTTAGCTCATACTAATGAAAGAACACATCTCAAAAGAATAAAAATAACAAAACATAAGAAAATCCCAAACTCCTGGGGGAATTTGAAGGGAGATCTTCAGTCTTGATGGTGAATCCAGCTTCTGAGATGGATCGATCAACTTTTCTTGAGCAATTCCTTGCTTCCTCTCCAGCGTCCCTCTTCCTAAGTGCCTCCTCAAGTGTTTAAATAGGCTTTGGAATGCCTAAAAGCCCTCAAAATTGGCCTTTTCTGAATTAGTTTATACTTGGGCTCGGCAAGGACACGCCCGTGTGTGATTGCTTAAGGCCGCGGTCAAGACTGTTAAATAGGCACGAGCGTGTGATCTACCCGTGTAAATTGTGCTTTGACCTTGCCAAAGGGACACGGCCGTGTGGTCTGCCCGTGTGAGGAAGTCCAGGCCATGTTGATTTCGTACGTTGGCCCATTTCCTTCATTTTTGGCCTAATTCTCGTTCCTTTCACTCTCCTATGCTCACCTAAGTATAAAACATGAAATTAAGGCATTAGGAGCATCGAATTCACCAATTTTAAGGAAAAATCATCCATAAAATGTGCTAAGCATGGGATAGAAATATGTATAAATTACGGTTTATCAAATACCCCTACACTTAAGTATTTTCTTGTCCTCAAGCAAAATCCTCAACTCATAATCAAAATAAATTCTTCCCAACGTATAATTTCTATCGATAATATCTCAAAATAATTCATAAATAATCATACATTGAGAATTTGACTGAAAGAACATCAAAGTTTCAAACATTACAAGTTGAGTATTTTATCATGAAAGCATAGGTGTCTACCATCATCTAAGTAATTACCTTAGACTCAAAATATCACAGATTTTCACATCCTCACTAAAGATTCACTCAAATCACTCGAGGTGTTTAAGAATAATACATGAAGCACTCAATAGTCAATAATGAAAAGTCATTACCATATGCTTGCATGAAAATCAAATCTCCACCACTATATATTGAGATGAACATTAATCAAAAGGTCTTTAAAGGGTTGTAACGTGGCTTTGGTTAGGGGGTGTGGTCACAAGCTGAAAGAAAAGGTTAGAATCGAGATTGAATTGAAAAATTGCCTAACTAGAAAAAGTAATTAAACATCAATTGAATACAAGTAAGCTCCTTCTTAGAATTTGGAATTTAACTTCTTTAGCTCAGAAGATCGCTACTACTAATATGTACACATGTTTTTTTTAGAACAAGTCAAATTAAAAAATAGAATAAAACACAGCTAAGCAACTATTCCAACTCGAATCTCGACAAAAATAAGGATCACACTAATTTAGGGGATTTCAACAATAATGAGTTATGGGTTAATATTGAGGGTAAATTAATGAATGAGTTGTTAGGCTCAAGGGGGTTCACGAAGGGTTAATTGTGAAGGTAGGCTTTTATGGAGTGAGTGGGTTAAACCTAAGTGCCTTTATCATTTTGATATATCAAATCAAATGGTGTGGTTTTGACATGCATAATCAAGCAAGTTCTAGAATAACAATTCAATACTGACGCACTTATAACGAAAGTGATCATGAAAGAAATAATAGATGCTCTAAAGGCTCAAGATCTCACAAAAATTATGGCTTTTTTATGTTTAAACTTGTGAATTCCAACTCAAGGTAATACCTAAACTTGGGGAAACAACCTAAAAGTTTTTAATTCTTCAAAAATCAACGTATCATGCTTGATTTCCAAATGTCTTTAAGTTTAAACAATCAATGCATAAATGCCTATGTTTTAATTCAAGATATATTAATAAACATTATAGACTAATTGGAATTCATTCTAATAATGATATGAGAAGATCGCATGAGAATAAAACAAAATTCAGGGATTTTTCTGATATAAAAGACCCCCCACACTTAACATGTACATTGCCCTTAATGTACAAAGGTAGATATATTGAAAAAGATAGATTTATAATCATAAGATAGGGAGAGAAGTGAAATTTCCTGAATGATGAATGAATTCCTTGAATTGGAGTTTTTGAGAATAATCGGTGTGAGAGTGGAGGAGGGTACTCCAGTGGTGTTAAAGGTTCACTAGTCCATAAGTCCTGCGCCAAAAGAATATTATATCTGGTGGTAGCTATGATCGTGGTCGAGTAGGACATGACAGTCGTGGAGAACCTTTCCCAGTGGAGTTTTTAGTTCCTATGTGATGATGAGCTAAGGAGCTCTTTATAACTGTGACAGAATCAGGAACTTTTTAGAAAATATAAGGAAGCATAATTACTTGTAATGGAATAGCCGAAATTGATAATTGTAAAATAAAAAAAATTATAAAATCTAATAGAAATAAGCTTAAAGTCTTAAAATAGAATAAAAATAAAAACATAAAATAATAAATAAAAGTTTTTTAAACATCTTCATCGCTAGGTGGTTCGCGAGGTGGGGGTGGCGATGAGATGTGAAAGTGCTGACAAATCTGCTGTAAAGTAGCATCAATGTTATCAAAGGGCTGAAAACATTGTTGCTCGAATGGGGTAAGGTGCTTAGAGATGTCAACGTATGAAGCCGCCGCATGAACTAGACGAGAGGGTGGGGGTGGCTGAGACAGTGGGTCCTCACGACGTGGAGGGACATCACCAGTAATGTCCTCAAGGTCTCCCTCCTCGGCTGATTGAGCGAGGCGATACTGAGGAGGGTGGCTTCCTCAGCGCTTCTCGATCATCCTCATACTAAGCATGCTAAAGATGCCCTGTGGGGACATCTTGTAACAGTCCAGTTTTGACCCTAGTCAGAATAGTGGTTTCAAGACCAAAAATTTGAGTCTAAAAAATATTTTAATATTATTTTTTGTGTCCGTGATATGTGAATTTACATCTGTGAAAATTTCTATGATTTAATTTGTCTGTTTCTGTGCTTAATTATGAAAAATGATTAAATCGCGTAAAGTGTAAAAGTTGAGTGCTAAATGCTAAAGTACCTATTTGGCTTGGCTTTTAAAATAAAGGTCCTTGCATGTCAATTGGACCATTGTACTACTGCATGGACAAATATGGACATGAGTTGGTAGAAATTAATGTTATGTCATTAAGGGTAAAATGGTAAAAGGTGAATATAATGTTATAATAATAAAATGAAAACATGAAATTGGCCATATTATCATGCATATAACTGAAATTCAAAGAAAAAGGAAAAGAATAAAGCTATTTTAGGTTTCGACAATTTGATTGCTTGATTAAGGTACGGTTTTAACTCGGTTTTTGATAATTTCTACGTTTTTGTGATAGTTGCTTCGTGTTCTTCAAAAACCATGTCTGAATTTCTATTTTTGTTAAAGATTTCATGAAATTTCATTGTTGATATCATGAGTTTTGTGATGTTTTTGAATGAATTATGAAGGCTTGGTAGATGGTTCATAAGTTCTGTCTTTGAGTTTTTGATGAAATTGAGCTATTTGGGTTAAATTTTGAAAATTAGGTTTAGAAGGACTAAATTGTGAATTGAACATGTTGTATGGGATTATATAGAAGCCATGAAAATTTAGCTAGCCCTTGTCGCAAAGAAATTTTGCATATTAGTGATTTTATGAAAAAAGGACTAAATTGTCAAAGTGTGAAAATGTAAGGGCTAAAATGTAAAGTGCCTTAAATATGTGTATATGAATTAAATTGAATAAAATGAATGATTGGTTGGTTGAATTTTTATTGTATTAGATCAAGAACAAAGAAAATCAGACTTAGATCGGGGGAAGTCCAAAATAGTTGAACAAACAACTCGTTTTATCCGAAATTCGTTCGAGGTAAGTGAAATTACAATTACGTGTTAATTGAAATAAATTCTGCACATATAAACTGTAATCTGTATTGGATGGCCTTGAGTGCCTAATGAATATCTTTGGAGTAAAGTATGATAATATGTTAATATCTGAAAAGCTCTGTATGTTTCTAAGAAAAGTTGACATCTGTCTGAGATATTGTGTAAGACCGTGTCTGGGACACAGGCAATGATTGAGATTTACGTATAAGACCAAGTCTGGGACATCGGCATTGTATCTAGTTTCGTGTAAGACCCTGTCTGGGATAAGGCATCGATATTGAATTATAGGTAAGACCACGTCCGGGACGTCAGCATTGTACTTGTTTATAAGCATTTATATCGTTTCTGACCAATCTGATGATAGCGTACGAAATCTGAGATTGAGTATATGAAATGTATAACCTATGCAGGTATGTTTGTATCATACTAAATTTCTAAATATGAAAAACTCTATCTCTGTGAAATATGTATGGAAATGAAGCATGACATATATGTAAACAAAGGAGCATGGTTAAGTTTATGAATTATTCTATGAAATGGTTATGAATCTATATGGTTGAAATGTATTTATATGCTTTAGTAGTTACACCAATTGTATTTGGCTTACTAAGCTCTTTGTAGCTTACTTTGTGTGATTTCTGCCTTACTTTGTGTGATTTCTGCCTGTTTTACAGTTATCGTGGCTACTAAAGGCTCAGGGATAGTTGAGGATCGTCACCACACTATTGAACTCATTTTGGTACTCTTGAAAGTGTAAATATTTTAAAGTATGGCATGTATAGGCTAGAAGGTTTATGTATTAAGTTTTGAATTGTAAATATAGGTTATGCAATGAAAGTTGGCTATCAAATGGTATGTTTGTGTTAAGTTTTGGTATGGTTTGAATGAGTTGTTGAATGATGATGAAATAGTTGTAATGAAGCATGTTTTGAGCATGAAATTGGCTAAATATTTTGTATGAATGTTGTTTAATTTGGCTTGTAGGAATGACCCATAAAGGGGTGGCAAATTGGCTTAAACCAAGCCTGTATTGTGCCACACGGCCATAGCACACGGGCGTGTTTGTTGGCTGTGGGTTTAAGTCAGTATCTAGCTAAGAATCACACGGCCGTGGCATACGGGCGTGTCTGTTAGTTGTGGCACACGGGCGTGTCTATTGGCCGTGGGAATAAGTTAGCATATAAGCTCTGTTTTGGCATGGCTGGTACGCATGGGCATGTTTGATGCTCGTGTGGGGCACACGACTTGGTCACACGAACGTGTGACCTCTATAGAATTGAAATTTTTTAAAAGTTCTAAACTTTATGAATGTGTTCGGTTTAGTCCCGAATGTCTCTTAAAAGAACATATTAGGTCTCGTAGACCATATTAGGAGATGATTGCTTATGAAATGATGTTACATGATGTAACACCCCAAACCCGGGCTAGACGTTATGACCGGATCTGATGCGCCACATCGAAGCGTTCAAAACATTCCGTATTACTTAGTTGGAAAACTTAGTTGGTGTTGTAAAAGACACTTTTAAAAGTAGGTTAAAGTGAATGGAAGCTGTGCACCAGGTAGGAAACCAGGAAGAAGAGGAGGTGAGTCCGTCGGACTGCTTAAGTACCAAGCTCCCTTCGGATCCAATCCTAGACATGCACACCGCCATTGCCACACTCTAACATCTCGTATAATTTTGAGAAAACCGTTTTGTTAGGTCCATCTTAAGAAAATGATTAAGGTTGAAAACGTTTGCTTAGCGGAAGTCTTACTCGTATTCGTGTTATTTGGAAATCACTTAATGTTTTTGAAAACGCGTCCTAAAGCTAATCTATTTTGTTAGTTATCATAGATCAGTTTTATCATAATAGAATTAAATAATAAAGAAACAACCCAAACCATAAAAATAATTAACGGCCTTATTACAAAAAAAAACCCAAAACCATAAATGAAAATATGGAAAATCTAGTTCACCAGAAGAAAACGAATTTGCAGAAAACGTGTGGCCACTCCGAATCCCGCCCAGCTCCAAGTCCACCAACTAGGGCTCACCTGCAAGGATGGAAGAAAAAGGGGTGAGTTTGGGAAAACTCAGTGTATACAGAAACCCATCCAAAGCCCAAATCAGCTCGAGCCCATTGGGCCTAAGCCCCACTCAGATAACAATACAGAGTGGACCGAAGCCCTTTTCAGAATACAGTAGCAAGGCCTTAGCCCCTTTTTACATAACAGTGTGGCCCATAGGCCCAGTTCAGTAACATAGGTAACAATAGTAGTAATGCATGCAAACCCATCTGGGGAGACTACTCAACCCACCAACCGCTACACTGCCCCGTACCAGCCCTACACTCCATGTGGGGAATATCGCAACCCACCCAGCCCTACACTCCACAGTTGCAGCAACGCTGCTCAAATATCAGTAAGTTGAGGCAAAGCCTCCAGTACGTGGATGAACCACTTTCAATACTTACTCCATCAATACCCCAATCCCATGCAACAGATATTAATAAAGCATATCATGTACAATATAGTATTAATCAATCATGCAGTTTAGCTAATTTAAACCCTAGGGGTATTTCGGTAATTATGCTCTTTAGGGGTAATTTCGTACTTACGCAACTACACAAGTTATTTCAGTAATTTTTAGTCGTTTTATGCAATTTGGTTCCACCATCTAACTAACATGCTACTTTGCCCATCTCTTACCCATATTGGTCCGTAAGCCCATTGGGCCCAGTTTTGGCCCATCGAGGCCCTCTTTTTTCGAAGTACGTTAAGACGTCACACAAACTTACTTATCACCTTGCGGTGCTAGATCTAACAATTACTCTACGTCTTTGAGAGCATTCGCATACTCATAAGCCCATGAAATGCTGGAATTTCGGCATTTCGGCTTTTGCCGAATTGAACTAAAAAAGGGTGTTTGGTACACACCTGATTCGCGACGACTGCTACTGAGATCTCTTCGGATGTCCTACAATTGATTAGCACAGTTCTTATTTACAAACCATAATCACTAAACCCCAAAACTTACTTATCCATGATCAAACCATGTCCCTAAAAGCCTTTGAAACCTTATCTTTTTGCCAAAATCGATAGCTAGCTCCGAATCCGATTGCTCCAACAACCCACGCCTTCAATCCAACACTTAAGAAGACACTAATCATTGATAGAAAACGTCAGTTAAAAACCTTTAGAGCCACATGCCCAAATCGACAGCCTCCCTAGATTTTAGGGACTTCGGCTTTTCCTAACTTTGTAAAATATGACCAGATCTGAGATGATGAACACTTACCCCTTACTCCTCTTTGATCTCCATGCAATCTGATGCAGATTTATCTTTCAAACAACGGTAGAACTCGACTCCCAAAGTTTTGAAGTTTCGGCTATAAGCCCCCAAATCTATGGTTTTTCCGCTTTTGGGTGATGAAGGAGATGACAATGTGGAACTATAACCTGGATGTAGAATTGCCGACAGGTCTCTAGAGTTCAGAAAGAATAATCGTTGATTAATGGAAACACAATGTTAAAGGGTTTGGCTCTGAAGAAATCGGTACCTGTAATGTGTGTTCAAGATTTCGGCTTTTATGGATTCGGCAAAAGTATTGATGAACAGCAGAATTGATGAATAGTTTTGAAGAAGAAAAATAGAAAAAGAAGAATAGGGGAAGTGGTAGTTTCGGCTAGAAAGGAAAAAGAGAGAAAAGAAAAACCTTGTGATGTCTGAGGAGAAAGGAACGGCACCACTCAATACCCTGGGTGCCGAAATACTAACCTCATAACCCTCTGCCGATTTTTCCCCCTTCAATTCCCAAAATTCGGCCAACTCCTAACCTCTCTCCTAATCCCTTAAATCTCTCCCCTTATCACTCCTTAATCCAAGCGTTTGGACTGATCCAAACTCTCTTTTAGCAGAATCCACCTGGACTCCAACACTACCCCTCCTGCACTTAAAAATAAATGCATCTATTTGTCAACATAGGGAATCGATCCCATGCCTCCCTCAAAGCTCCACACGCCACCTTTTTAGGAGCCTAGTGGCGTCACCCTGGCCACTTTACCAAGGCTCTTTTTGTGATGCAATTTTCGCATCACTCCACTTAAGGGCCACTTAGCCAGAACCCCTAACTCCTAAGTCCAAAAATTCAAAAATTCAACCGGGTTTTGGCCAACACTTGGGCCTTCCATAAGCCCATTTACCTACTCAAAATATTAATTCCACATCCAAATACAAAATTTTAAAATCTTTACAAAATATTGAAAACCGCGAATAAATTCGAAAATCAGGATGTTACACAAGATATCGGTGATTTCACATTGGTTTGAAATGTTCTTTCCATCTGGTAATGCCTCGTAACCCTTATTCAATGTCAGTTACGGGTTAGGGGTGTTACATTTTTTTGGTATTAGAGCTATGGTTTAGTCGGTTCTAGGACTACCATAGCGTATGTGAGTATAGCTATACATGCCATATATCTGAAACTGTGATAGTGTGATGAATCTTGACATTGAATTATGCTTTTATATATAGAAATTGATCCTAATAGAGCCGTAGCTGACGATGTTGAAAGCAATGCACCTGCCCCCGCGCAAGGGACAGTGCAAGATGATTCACAACTGGCTATGAGTAGTCGTGATATTGAGGCTAAGCAAGCCTTCTATCAGATGATGAATGATTGGTTCACTCAATATATTAGAACCAATTCGGCTGTACAACAACCTCCACCCCCAGTTAATTCTTCTCAAATTCCTGCTATACCCTCGGTGAGTCCGGTTCAACTAAATAGACCATCGGTTGATAAGATTAGAAAGTATGGGGCTGAAGAATTTCGAGCTATAACGAATGATGATACTGAAAGAGTCGAATTCTGGTTAGAGAATACAATACGAGTGTTTGATGAAATGTGTTAAATATGCCGTTTCACTTTTGAGAGATACAACGTATCATTGGCGGAAAACTTTAATATCTGTGGTTCCGAGTGAGGGGTTACTTGGGATTTTTTCCAAGCTGAATTTCGGAAGAAATACATTAGCCAGAGATTCATTGATCAGAAACGTAAAGAGTTTCTCGAGCTTAAATAGGGTCATATGTCTGTTACTGAATACGAACGTGAATTTGTGAGATTGAGCCAGTATGCTCTAGAATGTGTATCGAATGAAGCAATAATGCGCAAAAGGTTTGAAGATGGACTAAACGAAGATATCCGTCTGTTAGTTGGGATTTTGGAAATTAAAGAAATGGTAGTGCTCGTTGAGTAAGCATGTAAAGCTGAAGAATTAAGTAAAGAGAAAAGAAAAGTTGATTCTGACGCTAGAGATGCTAGAAAGAAATCTTCGAGTAGATCATTTCAATCTATGTCAAAGAAATTCTAAGATGATCAAAGCTGTCCAAATGCTAATGTGGGACATTCAAATCGAGATCGAGCTAGATTGCATTCAAACTTCAGAGTCCCTACTACTTCTGTTGCAAGTGCTGGGAATGTCCGATCTGAGAGACCTGAATGTAAACATTGTAGTAAAAGACATCTGGGAAATTGTAGATTGAATGATAGAGCCTGTTTCCAATGTGGATCTCTGGATCATTTTGTAAGAGATTGTTCTAAACCTGCTGAGAGAAAGAATGTACAGAATCTAAGATTGAGTAACACCTCAACTAGAGGTAGACATTCAAGAGATTCAAGAAATGCAAGTGGTGGTCAAAGAGCTCCTAGGGATACTGTTGTTAGATCTAAGGCCAGAGCACCTGCCAGAGCCTATGCTATCCGAGCTCGTGAGGAAGCCTCATCTCCAGACATGATTAATGGCACTTTTACTCTTTATGATACTTCTGTGATTGCATTGATAGACCCTGGATCGACGCATTCTTATATCTGTATGAATTTAGTGCACAGTAAGACTTTGCCTGTAGAGTCTACTGAATTCGTAATTAGAGTATCGAACCCTTTAGACAAAAGTGTCTTGGTTGATAAAGTCTGCAAGAATTGCACGTTAATGTTACGAGATGTCTGTTTTCCTGCTGATATGATGCTTTTACCTTACGATGAATTTGACATAATTCTGGGAATGGATTGGTTAACTTTGCATGATGCTATTATGAATTGCAAACAAAAAGTCATTGATTTAAAGTGTAAGAATGATGAAATAATCCGAATTGAGTCTAGTGATCTGAATGGACTACCAGTTGTGGTATCTGTAATGAAAATACAAAAATTTGTGAAGAAAGGTTGTGAAGCCTACTTAGCTTATGTGTTAGACTCGAAAGTGGATGACAGGAAAGTTGAATTAGTGCCCGTTGTTTGTGAATTCTCTGATGTGTTTCCTGAAGAACTACCTGGTTTGCCTCCGATTCGAGAAGTCGAGTTTGGCATTGAATTAGTACCTGGTACTACTCCGATTTCAATAGCTCCGTATAGAATGGCTCTGACCGAGTTAAAGGAATTAAAATCTCAGTTGTAAGAATTGACCGATTGAGGGTTTACTAGACCGAGTTTTTCACCATGTGGTGCTCATGTACTGTTTGTGAAAAAGAAAGATGGCAAAATGAGAATGTGTATTAATTACCGACAGCTTAATAAAGTGACTGTAAAGAACAAAGACCCTTTGCCTAGAATTGATGATTTATTCGATTAGTTGAAACGTGCTACTCTATTTTCTAAGGTAGATCTGAGATCGGGTTACTACCAGTTGCGAGTACATGATTCTAATATTCCAAAAACTGCTTTCAGAACGAGGTATGGGCATTATGAATTTTTAGTTATGCCTTTTGGTTTAATGAATGCACCTACTATATTTATGGATTTAATGAATAGAATTTTCGGACCGTATCTTGATGAATTTGTTGTTGTATTCATTGATGATTTTTTGATTTATTCACATGATGAATCTGAGCATGCTGAACATCTGAATATAGTGCTACAGACTCTGTGAGATAAACAGTTGTATGCAAAGTTTAGTAAATGTGAATTCTGGTTGCAAGAAGTTGGTTTTCTAGGTCATATTGTATCAGCTTCCGGTATCCGAGTTGATCCAAGTAAGATTTTAGCTATTCTGGATTAGAAGCCTCCGAGGAATGTATCTGAAGTCCACAGTTTTCTGGGACTTGCCGGTTACTACAGATGATTTTTAAAAGATTTCTCTATGATATCAACTCCGTTGACAAAATTGCTTCAGAAAGATATGAAATTTGAATGGTCTAAGAAATGTCAGAGAAGTTTTAATATATTAAAAGCTTTATTAACTGAAGCTCCGGTATTGGTACAACCTGAGTCAGGTAAAGAATTTGTTGTTTAAAGCAATGCTTCGTTGAATGGACTCGGTTGTGTTTTAATGCAAGAAGGAAAAGTTGTTGCTTATGCTTCGAGACAATTAAAGCTGCATGAGAAGAACTATCCAACACACGACCTTAAGTTAGCTGCCATTGTATTCGCTTTGAAGATCTGGCGTCACTATTTGTTTGGTGAAAAATGTCACGTGTTTTTTTATCATAAAAGTCTGAAATATTTAATGACGCAAAAAGATTTGAATTTACGACAGAAAAGATGGTTAGAACTGCTAAAAGACTACGAACTTGTGATTGATTATCACCCAAGAAAAGCAAATGTGGTTGCTGATGCTTTGAGTCAAAAATTGTTATTTGCAATGAATACTCATTTAGTTCTGTCTGCTGATGGTTCAGTTTTAGCTGAATTAAAAGCGAGACCTTTGTTTTTACAACAGATTATCGAAGCTTAGAAGGTTGATAATGAGATTATGGCTAAACAAACTCAGTGTAATTCTAATTCTGAATTTCGAATAGATGATGATGATTGTCTGAGGTTTAGAAATAGACTTTTTGTTCCAAGAAATCCGAATTTTATTCAAACGATTTTGAGTGAAGCTCACAGTAGTAGATTTTCTATACATCTAGGAAGTACGAAAATGTATAACGATTTGAAACAACTATATTGGTGGCCGGGAATGAAAAGAGATATTTCTGACTTTGTTTTGAGATGTTTAATCTGTCAGTAAGTTAAAGCTGAGCATCAGGTGCCATCTGGATTATTACAACCGATTATGATTCCAGAGTGGGAATGGGATCGAGTGACCATGGATTTTGTTTTGGGTTTGCCTCTGTCTCCGAAAAAGAAAGATGCAATTTGGGTTGTATTTAATCGTTTGACAAAATCAGCTCATTTTATTCCGATTCGGTTTGATTATTCACTTGATAAGCTAGCTGAGTTGTATATTTCTGATATTGTGAGATTGCATGGTGTGCTATTATCGATAGTGTCAAATAGAGACCCGAGATTTACGTCGCGATTCTGGAAGAAATTACAAGATGCTCTGGATACTAAATTGCATTTTAGCACTGCTTTTCATCTGCAAACAGATGGTCAATCAGAACGGATTATTCAGATACTCGAGGATATGTTGAGATGTTGCATTCTTGAGTTTGAAGATACATGGGAACAGTATCTATCTCTGATTGAATTTGCTTATAATAATAGCTTTCAATTGAGCATCAAAATGGCACCGTCGAAGCCTTATACGGTAAAAAGTGTAGAACTCTGTTATATTGGTCTGAGCTCAGTGAGAATAAGATTTACGGTATTGATTTGATAAAAGAAACAGAACAGAAAGTGAAAGTAATCCGAGATAGTTTGAAAACTGCCTCTGATTGTCAGAACTCTTATGCGAATTTAAAACGAAAATATATTGAATTTGAGATCGGTGATAAAGTGTTTCTGAAAGTATCTCTGTGGAAGAAACTGTTTCGATTTGGCAAAAAACGCAATTTGAGTCCGAGATTCATCGAACCATATGAAATCATTGAGCGAGTTGGGTCGGTTGCTTATAGATTGAGGCTACCATCTGAGTTGGAAAAGATACATAATGTATTTCATGTATCGATGCTTCGACGGTACAGATTTGATCCGTCCCATGTGATATCCCCTTCTAAATTCAGATTCAATCTGATATGACTTACAAAGAAAAATCGATCCATATTTTAGCTCGTAAGATCAAAGAATTGAGAAACAATAAAATTCCTCTAGTTAAAGTGATGTGGCATTGTCACGGTGCTGAAGAGTGGGAGCCTGAAGATTCAATGAGACAACAATATCCGAATCTGTTTAACGGTAAGATTTTCAGGGACGAAAATCCCTAAGGAGGGAGAATTGTAACAGTCCAGTTTTGACCCTAGTCGGAATAGTGGTTTTAGGACCACAAATTCGAGTCTAAAAAATATTTTAATATTATTTTTTGCGTCTTTGATATGTAAATTTACATCTGTGAAATTTTTTGTGATTTAATTTGTTTGTTTCTATGCTTAATTATGAAAAAGGATTAAATCACGTCAAGTGTAAAAGTTGAATGCTAAATGCTAAAGCACCTATTTGGCTTGCCTTTTAAAATAAAGGCCTTTGCATGTCAATTGGACCATTGTACTAATGCATGGACAAATATGGACATGAGTTGGTAGAAATTAATGTTATGTCATTAAGGGTAAAATGGTAAAAGGCGAATATAATGTTATAATAATAAAATGAAAACATGAAATTGGCCATATTATCATGCATATAACCAAAAATCAAAGAAAAAAAAAGGAGAAAGCCATTTTAGGTTTTGGCACTTTGATTGCTTGATTAAGGTACGGTTTTAACTTGGTTTTTTGATAATTTCTACGTTTCTATGATTGTTGCTTCGTGTTCTTCAAAACCCATGTCTGAATTTCTGTTTCTATTAAAGATTTCATGAAATTCCATTGTTGATATCATGAGTTTTGTGATGTTTTTGAATGAATTATGAAGGCTTGGTAGATGATTCATAAGTTTTGTCTTTGAGTTTTTGATGAAATTGAGTTATTTGGGTTAAATTTTGAAAATGAGGTTTAGAAGGACTAAATTGTGAATTGAACATGTTGTATGGGCTTATATAGAAGCCATGAAAATTCAGCTAGCCCTTGTTGCAAAGAAATTTTATATATTGGCGATTTTATGAAAAATGGACTAAATTGTCAAAGTGTGAAAATGTAAGGGCTAAAATGTAAAGTGCCCTAAATATGTGTATAAGGATTAAATTGACTGAAATGAATGATTGAATGGTTGAATTTGTATTGTATTAGATGAAAAAAATAAAATCGGACTTAGATCTAGGGAAGTCCAAAATAGTTAAATAGACAACTCGTTTTATCCGAAATTCGTTCGAGGTAAGTCAAATTACAATTACGAGTTAATTGAAATAAATTCTGCACATATAAAATGTAATCTGTATTGGATGGCCTTGAGTGCCTGATGAATATCTTTGGAGTAAAGTATGATAATATGTTAATATCTGAAAAGCTCTGTATGTTTTTAAGAAAAGTTGACATCTGTCTGAGATTCGTATAAGACCGTGTTCGGGACACAGGCCTCGATTGAGATTTACGTATAAGACCATGTTTGGGACATTGGTATCGTATCTGATTTCATGTAAGACCCTGTTTGGGACTGAGGCATCGATATTGAATTACATGTAAGACCACGTCCGGGACGTCGGCATTGTACTTATTTATGAGCATCTATATCCTTTCTAACCCATCTGATGATAGCTTATGAAATCTGAGATTGAGTATATGAAATGTATAACCTATGCAGGTACATTTGTATCGTACTAAATTTCTGAATATGAAAAACTCTGTCTCTGTGAAATATGCATGAAAATGAAGCATGACATAAATGTAAATAAAGGAGCATGGTTAAGTTTATGAATTATTCTATGAAATGGTTATGAATCTATATGGTTGAATTGTATTTATATGCTTTAGTAGTTACACCAATTGTATTTGGCTTACTAAGCTCTTTGTAGCTTACTTTGTGTGATTTTTGCCTGTTTTACAGTTATCGTAACTACTGAAGGCTCAGGGATAGTTGAGGATCGTCACTACACTATCGAACTCATTTTGGTACTCTTGAAACTGTAAATATTTTAAAGTATGGCATGTATAGGCTAGAAGGTTTATGTATTAAGTTTTGAATTGTAAATATAGGTAATACAATGAAAGTTGGCTATCAAATGGTATGTTTGTGTTAAGTTTTGGTATAGTTTGAATGAGTTGTTCAATGATGATGAAATAGTTGTAATGAAGCATGTTTTGAGCATGAAATTGGCTAAATATTTTGTATGAATGTTGTTTAATTTGCTTGTAGGAATGACCCATAAAGGGGTGGCAAATTGGCTTAAACCAAGCCTGCATTGTGCCACACGGGCATAGCACACGGGCGTGTTTGTTGGCCATGGGTTTAAGTCAGTAGCTAGCTAAGAACCAAACGGTCGTGGCACACGGGCATGTCTGTTTGCATGGCAATAAGTCAGTATATAAGCTCTGTTTTGGCACGGCTGGTTCACATGGGCGTGTCTGATGCTCATGTGGGGCATACAGCTTGGTCACACGGGCGTGTGACCTCTATAGAATTGAAAATTTTTAAAAGTTCTAAACTTTATGAATGTGTTTGGTTTAATCTCGAATGTCTCTTAAAATTACATTTTAGGTCTCTAGACCATATTAGGAGATGATTGTTTATAAAATGATGTTATATCATATTTGTGATTTCGAATTGGTTTGGAATATTCTGTCTGTCTGGTAATGCCTCGTAACCCTACTCCGATGTCGATTATGGCTTAGGGGTGTTACACATCTGGCCAATAAGAGTAAGGGAGGATGATTGGGCTACTGTGTTGAGGAGCCCGAAGTGCCGTGCCAGTCGAGTCACGTAAGGGCCAATGGAGATGAACCCCTCCGATGCCGCTCTGTTTGGTGGTGAATGGCGAGGGAAATAAAGTAGGCGAGGTCGAGTACATGCCCGTTCACCATGCTTCATAGAAAGTAGGCATCGTGAATGTTGACGACGTCGGTGCTCTCTCGACATCCTGTCAAAGTGTGTGCTAAGATGGCGTGTAGGTACCTCAATGAGGGAGAGGGAGCCGATGCCTTGGAGTGGCTCAGGTCGTAGGTGGCTGAACCGGGGACCAAAACGTACCAACACTTTGAGGGAGAGTAGTGGATGTGGCGACGGAGAGTGTGAGGTCGTTCTCATCCATGAACTCCTCTGTGTACAAGCCCAAAGCTATTCCGAACTTGGGCACACTCAACTGGTAGACTAAACTATCGAGACGGAACTGGACTATTCCAGGATCATCAAAGTTGGTCATGACGTCTTGAACATGGAATGTCGAGCAAAGTTCAAGTGTGAGCTCAAGGTACGTCAGCTTGATGATCACAAAGAAGAGGTCCCATGGATCAGTTGTCAGGAGTGCTCGTACATCGTCAGCCAACTGGACTTGTTCAAGCGTTGTCCAGTCAATGCAGTGGCCCACAACTAAAGGTCGGTCCCGTAGGATTTGGAATAGTTCCTCCTGATTGTCAGGTGGAAATTGGAGGTATATGTGGCGAATTTCCGCGTAGGGCCCAAGGAAGACGCCCCTTTTCGCTTTTTCGAAATGGGAACGGAAGTTTTCTTACCACGTGAGCTTGACATGGTATGCACTAAAAAGATGAGAATGGGTGTCGAAAATGGAGTTGGAGGTGGCGCACGGGCGTGGCAGGGAGACCGTGTGGACTTGCAGTAGCTAGGGTTAGGGATTTTGGGTGAAGAAGATGATGAATAGTGAAGGGTATCTATAGATTTTGGGACACACGGCCAAGGGACACGCCCATGTTCCCTAATTTTTACCCGTGTGATTCACGAATTTTGAAATTGGGTGTGTCTGACATTTGGCCTACGCCCATGTTCCTTGGCCGTATGGGTGCACACGGCCGTGTTGCATGGCCGTGTCTATCTTCGTTCGCTTTTCCCACTCCTGTGTATGTAGGCCCATGGTCGTGTTAATCTGACAGGTTCGACCATGGGTTCTAGACACGGGCGTGGCGAATGCCCGTGCTATTTTCTCATGTTCAACCATGGTTCTAAGACACGGGCATGTCGCACACCCATGTTGTTTTGGCAGGTTCGCCCATGGTCCTAACGCACAGCCGTGGTGACTTATCGCATCCCATGTTCGGGAAAATTTTGCCCTGTTTTCACACGGCCTAAGGCACGCCCATGTGCCTGGCCGTATGTGCTTTAGAAAGCCTGTGTTCCATGAGTCGGTTAGTATGTTAGATGTTAAAACTAAAATTTAAAGAAATTAATATTGTTAGTGCTTAGGTTGCCTCCCGAGAAGCGCTTATTTATAGTCTAAGCTCGACTTACCTCTCTAGTGTGTGATCATGGTGGATCGAGGAGGTTACACTTCTCATCCCTGCTATAAATTTTATCAACATAAGGTTTAAGACGAGTACTATTTAACTTGAACGTGCCGAATTTGGGGTGATTTACCTGAACTGTACCGTATGGAAAAATGCTAGTTACCGTAAGAAGGGTTTCTTCATTCGGTTCAGAAGTGGTGATTAGAGGATCTGTTGCATCTAGTAGTACTTTGTCTCCAAGTTGAAGTTGATTTGGTGAGGCATTGAGCTTGTTCTGGCGTAGTTTCAGTTTATCGTGTTTTCTCGGTTTAAATGTCAGCCATTCATCTAACTCCTCAATTCGTAACCTTCGTTCTTCATGGGTAGATTCTTTGTTGTGAATTGAACATAGCTGATGTGTGTCCTTCAAACTTATTTCCTGCAAAATAGGTTGCACTGTATGATCAATCTTAGTAGAATAATTTGTACAATCACCTTTAATTTTCGATGTGTTGTTCGGGTTGCGAGCTTGAAGGTTGATTGTTTTGTCTCCTACACGAAGTGTGAGTTCACCTGTGCCAACGTCAATGATTGTTCTAGCAGTTGCTAAAAAGGGCCTTCCTAAAATTAAAGGAACATTACTGTCCTCTTCTATGTCTAAAACAACAAAATCAACTGGGAATATAAATTTTTCAATTTTAACGAGTACGTCTTCAATGATACCCCTAGGAAATCTGACAATTTTATCTGCTAATTGAATGTTCATCCTAGTTTGTTTGGGTTTCCCTAGACCTAGTTGCTTAAACAATTTGTAAGGCATAACATTGATACTAGCCCCTAGATCAACCAATGCATTATTAACATC
This sequence comes from Gossypium hirsutum, assembly GCF_007990345.1. Classification (NCBI taxonomy): domain Eukaryota; kingdom Viridiplantae; phylum Streptophyta; class Magnoliopsida; order Malvales; family Malvaceae; genus Gossypium; species Gossypium hirsutum. The sequence continues at coordinate 29,271,412 of NC_053435.1, read as the reverse complement.
TAAACTAGCAATTAAACAAGGAATCGTAAAACTCCTTGGATCTTTTAGTTTGTTGGGTAGCTTATTCTGAAGAATGGCTGAGCAAACCACATTCAGCTTCACATGTGACCTTTCATCTAACTTTCATTTATTTGCTAGAAGCTCCTTTAAAATTTTGACTGCGTTCTGCATCTGCGAAAGTGCTTCAATAAACGGTAGGTTAAAATGTAGTTTCTTTAAAAGTTTAAGGAATTTACCAAATTGTTCGTCTGAGCGGTCTTTCCTTGTCGCATTGGGGTATGGTACACGAGGTTTATATTCTGTACTTACCGATTTTTGTTTGTTTGGGCCTACCTCATTCTTACCTTCGCTTACCATCGGTTCTGGCCTTGGTTTTGCCACTAACCCTTCCTCATCATGAATAGGAATTGTGTTGAGTTGCTCCCTTGGGTTAGATTTAGTGTTTCTTGGCAGGCTACCTTGTGGTCATTTGGAAATCAACTTGGCGAGCCGTCTAATTTGAGTTTCGAGCCCTTAGATTGATGCTTGTTGATTTTTGAGTGCCGTCTCGGTATTCTAAAAATGAGTCTCTAACACTGAGATGAATTTGGTTAGCATCTCCTCAAGGTTCGGCTTTTTCTCCTCTGGTATGGTGGTTGCTGAAAGCCGGGAGGGAGTGGTGGTTTTTGATTTCCTTGGCCTCCCCATGAAAAATTTGGGTGATTCCCCCAACCTGCATTGTAAGTATTGCTATATGGATTGTTTTCAGATTGAGGATTATTACCCATGTAATTTAACTGCTCGTTCTCCATGTTGTGGCCATAAGGTGGGTATTCTGAATTGCTCGATCCACCTCCATTTCCTTCGCATTGCATTACTGGGTGAACCTGTGAAAAACTAAGAAAACCATCAATTTTCTTATTCAAGAGTTCTACCAGATTAGAGAGGATGGTGACTGAATCAACGTTATAAACATCGGCTATTTTCGTTGGCTTTGTCCTCATGACTTGCCACTGATAGTTATTCAGTGACATCTCCTCTATAAATTCAAAGGCATCTTCAGGTGTTTTATTATTGATGGTTCCGCCAGCAGCTGCGTCAACCATTTGTCGAGTCGAAGGATTCAGGCCATTATGAAAGGTTTGAACCTGTAGCCCGAGTGGTAACCCATGGCCAGGGCATCTTCGCAAATGGTGCTTATAACTCTCCCACGCATCGTAGAGTGTTTCTAAATCCATCTGTACAAAAGAAGAGATATCATTACGTAATTTAGCCGTTTTAGCCGGCGGAAAGTATTTTAGTCAAAACTTTTCGGTCATTTGTCCCCAAGTAGTGATTGACCCCCGCGATAACGAATTCAACCACTGTTTAGCTTTGTTTCTCAATGAAAAAGGGAATAACCGAAGGCGAATGGCGTCATAAAAAACGCCATTAATTTTAAATGTATCACATAGTTCTAAAAAGTTTGCTAATTGAGCGTTGGGATCTTCGTCCTGCAAACCATCAAATTGAACAAATTGCTGTATCATTTGAATTGTGTTAGGTCTCAGTTCAAAAGTATTTGCAGCTATATCAGGTCTAACTATGCTCGATTTAGTTCCTGTTAAAGAAGATTTAGCATAATCATACATAGTGCGCAGAGTAGGATTTTGATTAACAGCAATCGCAAGAGGTAGCGGATTTTCTTGGTTTTTCAGCCATCTCCTCGGTGGTGGTTGAAGTATCTTCGTCTTGCTCTTCTGTGTAACGTAAGCTTCGCCTTATTTCTCTTCGGTTTCAATGAACTATGCGATTGATCTCACTATCAAATGGTAATGGTCCTGACGGGTTTCTCCTGGTCATAAACTAGAAAAACCTGTCAGAAGAAAATAAATGAAGAGTTAGAAAAGAAAATAAAAATTTAAATTGCAATAAAAGTAAAATGGCTAAAGTAATAAAAATCGAGTGTTCATAATATCTTAGTTCCTCGGCAACGGTGCCAAAAACTTGATACGTGATATTCGTGATAGGTTTTAATTATTTATAATGAATTGTTCTTGAAACTAACTATTATCACGATGAAGGCAAGTGTACCTATCGAACAGTAGTATAGCTTTAGCAAGGCCGGATTATCAAACCCAAAGGAACTAAAAGTACTAGTATCAACTTTCTTTTTATTATCTAGCCTAAAAAAATAAAAGGTTTTTGTTTATCTAACTAATTAATTAAACTAAGAAATCACAGAAAAGAAATTTGGGGAAAATACTTTTTGGAAAACTCGATTGATTAAGACAAATACCTAAGGAAAAATCCACTTAGACTTCACTTGTTATGACTCTGAATCGGACGATTTATCCATTCAACTTATTCCGTAGAGATCCCTAAGTTATATTATTATCTCTCTCGAGACTAACAACGTCTAACCCTAGTTTGAATAATTGAAATCTCTTTCTAATTAACGCCCTAAGGTTGCATTAACTCGATCTATGGATCCCCTTATTAGGTTTCACCCTAAACCGGCAAAATCTTGTCACCCTATCTCTAGGCACACAACCAACTCCGCTTAATTATGACAAATTTACTCTTAGACAGGGTCTATTCCTCCTCTGAATAAGAGCTTAACTTGAATCAATATCCTGGAATATCAAAAAAAGAATTAAGAACACATAATTAAGAACAAGTCAAATATTTATCATACAATTCAGATAATAATAACAAGATCCATCTTAGGTTTCATTCCACTTAGGTATTTAAGGGTTTTAGTTCATACTAATGAAAGAACACATCTCAAAAGAATAAAAATAACAAAACATAAGAAAACCCCAAACTCCTGGGGGAATTTGAAGCGAGATCTTCAGTCTTGATGGTGAATCCGGCTTCTGAGATGGATCGATCGGCTTTCCTTGAGCAATTCCTTGCTTCCTCCCCTGCGTCCCCTTTCCTAAGTGCCTCCTTAAGTGTTTAAATAGGCTTTGGAATGCCTAAGAACCCTCAAAATTGGCCTTTTTCGAATTGGACTAAACTTGGGCTCGGCAGGGAGACGTCCGTGTGACACGTCCGTGTGCGATTGCTTAAGGCCGTGGTCAAGGCTATTAAATAGGCACGGGCGTGTGACCTACCCGTGTAAATCGTGCTTTGACCTTGCCAAAGGGACACAGCCGTGTGGTCTGCCCGTGTGAGGAAGTCCAGGCCATGTTGATTTCGTACATTGGCCCATTTTCTCCATTTTTGGCTCGTTTCTCGTTCCTTTCACTCTTCTATGCTCACCTAAGTATGAACCATGAAATTAAGGCATTGGGAGCATCTAATTCACCAATTTTAAGGAAAAATCATCCATAAAATGTGCTAAGCATGGGATAGAAATATGTATAAATTACGGTTTATCAGTGTGCTTAGGTCGTGTGGCAAATTAAATTCCAAAAATTATGTGCAGACTTCGTACAGCTTAGGCACACGCCCATGTCCTAAGGTCGTGTCCTTCACATGGCTAAGGCACACGGTCGTGTCTCTGCCCCTGTGTTTACTACTGGGCATTTTGTCTTGCATTTATTAAGGTGCAGGGGACACACAGCCGGATCACACGCCCATAGGGCGGACCATGTGTCACACACAGCCTAGACACATGCCCGTGTGTCTAATCATGTCGAAAATTTCTAGGCTATTTTCCAAGCCATTTGCCACCCTTAAACACTCACATACTTGCACTCACTTCATGGCATGCAACATGGCACATTTGATTACTCAAGCATTCACATTCATGGTTAAATTATACTTGGTAATGTCAACATATCACCTATTCAAACTATCATGTTTTCATATGGCATTCCACACCAATTTCATATTTGTCTACCATCTTTACGAACCTACTTTCAAGTTACACACTTGCATCACTTTTATTGTCATGCACATTAATCATATTTCATACACCAAACATACATGCCACATAGCACCCCTTACCCGTATCCGACGCTGAAACAGAGTTCGAAGAGTTACTAAACTTAAACATGAACATGAACATTCATATAAAACCGAGTCATAAAATTTTGTCCCAATTTAAAACTTTTAAATCATGTGCAAATTGTCCCTTATAAGGGTCTACAAGATCCAAAACATACATCGGAAGAGGTTCGAGACCAAACTGAGGACTCTCGGAACCTTTTAAACACTTAGAAAATTTTTCTTGTTTTGGAGAGTTACACGCACGTGTGTGTAAGCCGTGTTGTCAAACACGTCCTGTGGCACGGGACGCGCTCGTGTCCTCAGCCCATGTAACTCTCTAACTATGACGTCATCCACCAAATAAGGTCACACGGCCAAGTCACACGTCCGTGTGCTTAGACTATGTGACGTATTAAATTCCAAAAAATAAGTACAGATTCACACGGCCTGGGCACACGCCCATGCCCTTCACACGGCTGAGACATACGGCCGTGCCTCTGCCCATGTGTTTACTACTGGGCATCTGCTTTGCATAATTAGGGTGCAGGGGACACATGGCCTGATCGTACACCTATGGGGCAGGCCGTGTGCCACACATGGCCAAGACACATGCCCGTGAGTCTAATCGTGTGGACAATTTCTAGGTTATTTTCCATGTCATTTGTCACCCTTAAACACTCAAACATTTACACTCACTTCATGGCATGCAACATGGCACATTTAATTACTCAAACATTCACATTCATGATTAAAATATGACTTAGCAAAGTCAACATGTCACCCATTCAAATTATCATTCTTTCATATGGCATTCCACACCAATTTCATGTTTATTTATCATCTTTACCAAACTACCTTCAAGTTACACATTTTCACATCATTTATTGCATACTTATTAACCATATCTCATTCACAAAACATACATGCCGCCCATCACACTCATCAACCACAATCAACCATAACCATATTAAAGCATCAACACATTTGCATGCATGCATCGATAAATAGGGTTACAACCCAAAATAATCAATATAAGCCCCTTCTCATGGCCATATACAAAATAATCATGATACCATCATAAGCCAACACATTTAGCTAATCAATATGACACATATCAAAAAGACCAAGTCCCTATACATGTCATACTAAGACTAGCTATACCCAAATGTTCGATTGATAGTGTGATCGAGTTTCCGACGTTCTCCAGTCCCCGAGTTAGCTTGGCCAAACTATAAGAAAAGAAAAGGAAAGGGGGTAAGCATAAAGCTTAATAAGTTCACATGCAAATAAAATGCAACTTAAACAAACATAAATCATGCATTTAACATAACAAACATAACCTTGTGTTTTATCAAATATCATGAACTTATTTCTTATGTATATATGTATACATGTTCTTACCACAAGCTTATCATATTTCATGTCACTCACATCAGTTTGATGTACATACCTGTGCCACTTGCACATAATAACGTACTTTCTTGTCTTGATGCAGTCATTAAGATTGCTCATTGAACTTCTCTTGATCTACCCGTTGAACACTCGAAATACTATCGGATAAATCGGAAACTTGCACCTAAGTGCCTCATATGGAGCCAATGCTACTCCATATCTTAGACCACATGTTGCTCACTTACGAGCTACTCACGGGACTACACATATAGGCCGTCATATATCCGTAACAGATGCTGGACTACCTCGCCTTTAATAGCATATACAAGACCAGTACCCAAACGCCAAAACATGTGTCATACATATCACGAACTCAGACCACAACTCAAGGAGTTTGGATGTCACATATAACATGAACTCAGACACAACTCAATGAGTTCAAATTACATAATTCCTAGTGACATGTCACTTGTATCCTAAACTATTCCTAAGGCTCAAACGGGATTATTCAATACCACATTTTTGTAGAACTTGCTCGTAACGTCGATTTCAATGCTCATAGCACCAAATCACATATTCATGGAGAAATCGAAGCATAATGCATGATACAATTTAGGCAATAAACACATGATACAACATCACATTAAATATGTATGTACTTACCATACAAGCAATATTAAAGCATTTAAAGCATTGTATACGTTGCATTATTTGCAAATGAACTTACCTCGGTACAAAATGATAGAACCCGAATCACGTTTTTCTTGATAATCAACCTTGAAAAGTTGAAAACCCTAGCTATGGAACCCTTGTAAAATTCAGCTATGGCTTGAAGAAGATGGATAAGATTTTCACTTCATTTTCCCTTTTTTATTCTTTTATTTACCAAATGACAAAAATGCCCTTAAGGCATTTCTTTCAAATTTTTCCTATTCATGCCCATTTTTGTCCAACTTTTTAGAACTTGATCTAATTTCTATTTAAGGACCTCTAATTAGTAATCCAATGCAATTTCATGCTTAAAGCTTCTAGACCACAAGCTTTACAATTTATTCAATTTAGTCCTTAAAGTCAAATTGGACATCTTAGGCATAGAATTTATTCATGAAAATTTCACACAAGCATGCAATCATATCATGGACCATCAAATAATTATAAAATAATTATTTCTATTTCAGATTTGTGGTCTCGAAACCACTATTTCGACTAGACCCTAATTCAAGATGTTACATGCCATCCATCACACTCATTAACCATAAGCAACCATAACCACATTAAAGCCTCAGCACATTTGCATGCATGCACTAATAATTAAGGTTAAACCCAAATAATCAATATGAGCCACCTCGCATGGCCATATACAAATTAGTCATAATACTTTCATGAGCCAACACATTTGGCTAATCAATATGACACATAACAAAAAGATCAAGTCTCTATACATGCCATACTCAAAATAATGAGACTAGCTATACCAAATATTCAATTGATAGTGTGATCGAGTCCCTGACATCTTTTGAACCCTGAGCTAGTTTGGCGACACTATAAGAAAAGGAAAGGAAAGGAATGGGGTAAGCATTAAAGCTTAGTAAGTTCACATGCAAATAAAATACAACCTAAATAAGTTTTAATCATACATTTAACATAAGGAACATAATATTGCATTTTATCAAAATTTCTTAAACTCATTCTTCATATATATATACATATTCATAGTCTCATCACAAGTTCATCATATGTCATGACATTTTCATGAGTTCGATGTACATACCTGTGCCCACTTGCACATAATAACTTACTTTCTCTTCTTCGACGTATTCATCAAGATTACTCATTAAACTTCCTTTAGAACTACCCGTTGAACACTCGGAATACTATCGGATACAATGGAATCTTACACCTAAGTGCCTCATATGTAGCCAATGCTACCTCATATCACATATCACATGTTGCTCCCTTTCAAGCTACTCACAGGTCTACTCACATAGGCTATCGGGTATCTGTAACACATGTCAGACTACCTAGCCACTGGTAGAATATATGAGACTAGTACCCGAACACCAAAACATGTGCCATATACATCACGAACTCATACCATAACTCAATGAGTTCAGAAGCCACATATATCATGAACTTAGACCACAACTCAATGAGTTCAGATCACATAATTCCTAGTGACATGTCACTTGTATCCTAAACTATTCCTAAGGTTCAAACGGGATACTTCAATACCACATTTCTGTCGAACTTGCTCGTAACGTCGAGTTCAATACTCATAGCACCAATCACATATTCACGGAATTGTCAAGCATAATACATAATGCAATTTAGGCAGTAAACACATGATACAACATCACATTAAATATGTATGTACTTACCATACATGTAATATTAAAGCATTTAAAGTATGGTACATGTTGCATTATTTGCAAATGAACTTACCTTGGTACAAAATGATAGAAATGAGCCTAATCCTTGTAAACTTTGTTTTTCCCCCGATCAAGACTCGAATCATGTTTTTCTTGATCTATAATGCAAAATTTAACTTATTCAATACACACATTCTTTGGTAAAATTACCTTTTTACCCCTAAATTTTTACTTATTTACACTTTAGTCCTTAGGCCCGTAAAATGAAATGCATGCATTTTCTTAGTTACCCAAGCCCAACTGAACCTACACCATGTTCATATCAGCCCATATTTTCTTTTATTTCACATTTTACTACTCATTTTTACACATTTTACAAACAAGTCCTTTTTAGGTGTTTTCACTAAAAATCGTTTAGTAAAAGATGTTTATTACACATTAAACATTCATATTCCTCCATTAAACATCAAAATACAAACATGTCACATATGGGTCAAATTTCATACATGAACCCTAGCTCAAAATAATGGTAGAAATAGCTAGATCGGTTGATGAAAACTTCAAAAATGTAAAGAACATTAAAAACGGGACTAGGATGCACTTACTTTTGAGCTTGAAAAGTGAAGAAACCCTAGCTATGGAGTCTCTTGGAATTTTGGCACACACATGGAGAAGATGAGAAAATTTTGCTTCATTTTTCCTTTGTTATTCTTTTATTTACCAAATGAAAAAAATGCCCTTCATGCCTTTCTTTCAAAATTTTCCTATTCATGCCCATTTTTGTCCAAAATTTTATAACTTTGTCAAATTGCTATTTAAGGACCTCTAATTAATAATCTAATTCAATTTCATGCTTGAAGCTTCTAGAATTCATGTTTTACAACTTATTAAATTTAGTTCCTAAAGTCAAATTGGACACTTTAGGCATAGAATTTCTTCATGAAAATTTCACACAAATATACAATCATATCATGGATCAGCAAATAATCATAAAATAATTATTTCTATTCTAGATTTGTGGTTTCAAAACCACTATTTTGACTAGACCCTAATTTGGGATGTTACACAACCATCGGAACCAATCCAGAAATCTGATTCAATACCCGACTCACATTGAACCCTCTTGTCTTGCAAATCACTGTCACTTTACTGAGCTTCATAAATCTCTTGGAGAATCATCGGTCTAGCTCTCAACTCCACTGAAATAGAACCATCATCTGATAAAGCTAACTGAGTGTTCATGGCCCTCAACACAAATAATGACTTTTGACTCAAAGCACCGACAACCACATTCGCCTTTCTTGGGTGGTAGTCAATTACTAACTCGTAATCTTTTAACAACTCCAACCATCTCTTTTGTCGTAGGTTCAAATCCTTTTGAGTCATTAAGTACTTTAAACTTTTATGGTCAGTGAATACCTGACATTTCTCACCATACAAATGATGTATCCAAATCTTCAACGCAAACACAATGGCGACTAGTTCCAAATCATGGGTCGGATAATTTTTCTCGTGTGATTTCAGCTGGCTCGAGGCATAAGCTGTTACCTTACCTTCTTCCATAAGTACACAACCCAATATATTTAAGGATGCATCACTGTAAACCACAAATTCTTTTCCCGTCTCAGGTTGTACTAAAATCGATGCCTCGGTCAACAATGCCTTTAGTTTTTTAAAACTCTGTTGGCACTTTTCTGTCTATTCGAACTTGACATCTTTCTATAACAACCTCGTATTGGAGTAGCAATAATAGAAAATCCTTTAACAAACCGTCTATAATATCTAGGCAAGCCTAGAAAGCTTCTAACCTCAGTTATATTCCTCAGCAGTTTCCATTCAACAATAGCCGAAATCTTACTCGGGTCAACTCTAATGTCATCACCCGAAGTTTGGCCCCAAAATCCAACTTATCAAAGCCAAAATTCACTTTTAATAAACTTAGCATACAACTGCTTGTCTCTCAAAATTTGCAAAAACGTTCTCAAATGCTTAGCATGTTCAGTCTCATCACAAGAATAAATCAGTATATCATCAATAAAAACGACATACTTATCCAAATTCGGTCAAAAAATACGGTTCATCAAATCCATAAATACAGCAGGAGCATTCGTTAAACCAAAAGGCATAACTAAAAATTCATAGTGACCATACCTCGTACGAAATGCAATTTTCGGCACATCAGGCTCCTTAACTCTCAACTGGTAGTAACCGAATCTCAAGTCTATCTTTGAAAACACCGTGGCTCCCTTCAATTGATCAAACAAATCATCGATCCTTGGCAAGGGATACTTGTTATTTATGGTCACCCTATTGAGCTGTCGGTAGTCAATGCATAATCTCATTGAACCATCCTTCTTTTTCACAAATAGTACCGGTGCACCTCACAGTGAATAATTAGGTCTCGCAAAACCTTTATCCGTTAACTCTTGTAACTAAACTTTCAATTCCTTTAATTCTGTCGAAGCCATCCTATACGGAGCAATCGAAATAGGTGTTGCACCAGGGATCAAATCAATACCAAATTCAACTTCTCTAATAGGCGGCAATCTAGGTAACTCTTTTCGAAACACATCTGGATACTCACTACTACCTGCACAGATTCAATTTTCAACTCAGAATCTTTTGTGTTCAGTAAAAAGGCAAGATAAGCTTCATAACCCTTTCTTATACATTTCTGAGCAGTAATAGAAGATATCACTATAGGCAAGTTATCCTATACATCTGGTTCAACCCGAAAAATATCCCTATTTTCACATTTCAATTCAATAAATTTTCTTCCATAATTTACTATCACATCATGAGCAGTTAACCAATACATACCAAGAATTATATCAAATTCATCAAACAAGAAAAACATAAGATTAGTCAGAAAACAGTGACCTCCAATCATCAAAAGACAATTCTTACATACTTTGTCAACTAACACATATTTGCCTAGAGGGTTTGACACTTTTATCACAAATTCCAATAGGCATATTCATGCTAGATACCAATTTTAGACAAACATACGAATGGGTAGATCTCGAATCAATCGAAGCAACAACAGAAGTATCATAGATAGAAAAAGTACCCGTAATCACGTCAGGAGATGAAGCCTCTTCACAGGCGTGAATGGCACAAGTCCTCCCAAGTGCTCTAACCTCGGGCCTCACAACTAAATCTCTAGGTTCAATCTTACTACTCGCTCCACTTTCTAGATTTCTCTGTGGCCTCCCTCTAGAAGTAATATTACCAGATCTCGCACTCTGGAATTTCTCTTTCTCAACCATCTCAAGACAATTCTTGATAAGATGATCATGTGATCCACACTTAAAACATGCCCGATTATTCACCCGGCACTCACTGGGGTGACGTCTACCATAATGTTGACACTCAAATCTATTAGGTCGAGCATTACCCACACTCGCTATCAAAGTAGTCTGAGCCTTATGACCTGAATATTGTTTCCCATGGTTTCTATTTGAAAACCCAACTGAAGCACTTGATCGAGTTTTAAACTCTCTCAGTTTCTTAGATGAAGACTGAAATGACTTACCCATCTATCTCTTCTTCAAATCTCGAGACTCTAACACAGTTTTTCTTTTCTCCTTAGCCAATTCTTTAGCCTTACAAGCTTTCTCTACGAGCACAACAAATTCGTTCAGTTCAAGGACACCAACCAACAATCAGGTGTCTTCATTTAACCCATCTTCAAATCTTTTACACATAATGGTTTTAGTTGATATACATTCTCGAGCATATTTTCTCAGTCTCACAAACTCACGCTCATATTCAGTTACCGTCATTCAGCCCTATTTTAACTCAAAGAATTCCTTTCTTTTCTGATCAATAAACATCTAGCTAATGTATTTCTTACGGAACTCTTCTTGGAAAAATTCTCAATTAATTCTCTCTCTTGGTGCAACCGACACAAGGGTATTCCACCACTGATAAGCCGAGTCTCTCACAAGTGACACAACACATTTCATACATTTCTCTGGTGCGCATGATAACTCATCAAATACACTGATGGTATTCTCAAGCCAAAACTCTGCCCTTTCAGGATCATCATCTATACCCACTCGGAATTCTTCGACCTCTTGTTTTCGAATCTTATCAACTAGAGGTCTATTCAATCTTATGAAGTTCATACCTTGGGGTGCTACGGGGATAGGTTGAGGAATAGGCGAGGGTGGAGAGGGTTGAGCGTTTGGGTTTGTTCGAATGAACTCCATCATATGGAGAAAGGCTTCCCTGCCTCCTTCTCCTCGACTACCTGTAGGGGTATACTATTAGACGACACTGCCCCTTCAGTGAGAGCAGGCATGTTACTTTCAACATCATCCGCCACTGCTCTGTCGAGATCCATTTACTATATGAAAACACATTTTAAAATCATTTGGAGTCGTCACACTATCATAATATATGTATGGCATGTATAGCTAGACTCATACACGTGCTACATTAGTCCGAGAATTGACTAAACTGTAGCTTTGATACCATTAAATATAACACCCCTTACCTATATCCGACATTGAGACAAGGTTCAAAGCATTACCAAACTTACGTAAGCAAACATACAAAACCAAGCCATAAAATTTCATCCAATTTAAAACCATTTATACATATGCATATCGTCCCTATTAGGGGCCTACGAGGCCCAAAACATACACTAGGAGTGGTTCGGGACTAAACTGAGAACTTTGAAAACATTTGGAAGACTTAGAAAATTTTTCATGGAAATAGGGTCACACGCCCGTGTGGAAAGGTCATGCGGTCACACACATGCCGGTGTGGCTTGGGACACGCACTTGTCCTTAGCCCGTGCAACTCTTTATTTATAACGTCATCAACACAATTAGGGTCACACGGCCAAGTCATAAGCCCAAGTGCTAGGCTGTGTGGCGAATTAAATTCCAAAAATTAAGTGCAGACTTCACACGGCCTGGGCACACGCCCATGTCCTAAGGTCGTGTCCTTCACACAGCTAAGACACACGGCCGTGTCTCTACCCATGCGTTTACTACTGCATTTTGTTTTACCTAATCAGGGTGCAAGGGACACATGGTCGGATCACATGCCCATGAGGCAGATCGTGTGTCACAAACGGCCTAGACACATGCCTGTGTGTCTACCCATGTATTCAACTTTAAGGCTATTTTCCAAGCCATTTGCTACCCTTAAATGCTCACTCACTTATAAATTTTTGATGGCATGCAACATAGCATATTTAGTCACTCAAATACTCACAATCATGATTAATCCATGACTTTGTAATTTCAACATATCGCATACTCAAACAATCATGGTTTCATACGGCATTCCACACCAATTTCATATTTATTCATTCTTATAAACCTACCTTCAATCTACTCAATTATACCATAGTTATGGTCATACCTATAAGTCCCAATTCATTCATTAAGCATATGTGTCATTTCTCACATCCATTACCAACAAGTAGCCGCCAACCACATCACAAAGCCTAAACACATTGCAAGCATGCATAAATAGCTAAGGTTACAACCCGAGAAGCAAATATAAGCCATATCTTATGACTATAAAAAAAAGAATCATAATACCATCATGAGCCGACACAAGTTGGCTATTCAAAATGACACATAACAAAATGACCAAGTCTCCTATACATGTCACACTCAAAATATTGAGACTAACTATACCCAAATGTCCAATTGATAGTGTGATCGAGTCTCCAACGTCCTTCGATTCCCGAGATAGCTTGGCGGCACTATAAGAAATGGAAAGGAAGCGGAGTAAGCTTAAAGCTTAGTAAGTTCACATGCAAATAATAAGAAACATAAATCATACAATTAATATAAGGCAATGTTTCATAAATGTCATCAAGTCCCATAAGCACAACTTTCTCATATGCATTCTTACCACATGCTTATAACATACCGAGTTCTTTACTCATGAGTTTGACATACATACCTGTACCAACTCATAGTAGATTCTCATAATTCCTCATCATTGACTTACTTGTCACATAACTCACTGATTTACCCGTTGAACACTTGGAATACTATCGGATACACGGAAAGCTTGCACATAGTGCCTCATACGTAGCCACTTGCTACCTCATATCACATATCACACATTGCTCACTCTCGAGCTAATAATGGTCCTGCTCACACAAGCTGACAACTAGGACGTAACTACACGGGCTGCTCACACAAGCTGACAGGTTCCCGCAACACGTGCCGGGCTACCAAACCACTGGTAGAACGTACAAGACCAGCACCCAGATTTACAAAGTCATATATACACATGATCTCATGAGCTCATAATCACATAGTTCCTAGTGACATGTCACATTGTACCCTAAATTATTCCTAAGGTTCAAACAGAATTTTCTCAATGCCACATCTTCGTCAAACTCGTTCACAACGTCATTCTCATATACCATAATGTCATTCATATTTTCATCATAACAATTAAATATAGAAATTCATATATTGATAAGGCATTAAAACATGATACAACATTGCATTATTTACATATGAACTTACCTCGGTACAAAAATAGTAAAAACGGATCTAATCATCGTACACCTTGTTTTTCCCCAATCAGGGTCCGTTCCTATTTTTTCTTGCTCTATAATACCAAATTTAACTTATTCAATACGCACATTATTCAATTTAGTCCATAACTCATATTTTGGAAAAATTACCTTTCTACCCCTAACTTTTCACATATTTACAACTTAAGTCTCTAGGCTCGTAAAATGAAATGTGTCCATTTTATTTGTCATCCAAGCCTAGATGAATTGCTCATAACAGCCTACATTTTCCTTCAAATCAGATTTTTACTACTCATTTTTACAACTTTTACAAAAATGTCCTTTTTAGGTATTTCCATGAAAAATCACTTAGTAAAAGTTGTCTAACACACATCAAACATTCATATTCCTCCATTAAACATCAAAATACATGCATGTCACTCATGGGTCAATTTTTAAATATGAACCCTAGCTCAAAACAAGGCTGAAAATAGGTAGATCGGTTGATGACAACTTCAAAAATGTAAAGAACATTAAAAACGGGGTTAGGATGCACTTACTATTGAGCTCGAAAGTTGAAGAAAAACCCTACCTGTGGCCCTTCTAAATTTCGGCACACACAAGAAGAAGATGAGCCAATTTTTTCTTCAGTTTTCCATTTTTATTCTTTTATTAACCAAATGACAAAAATGCCCCTAAGGCCTTTCTTTCAAATTTTTCCTATCATGCCCATTTTTGTCCATAAAATTAGAAATTGGTAAAATTGCTATTTAAGACCCTCTAATTAAAAATCCATGACAATTTTATGCTCAAAGCTTTTAGAACAAGTATTTTGCAACTTATTCAATTTAGTCCTAATTAGCAAATTGGACACTTTATGCATAAAATTTCTTCATGAAATTTTCACACAAGGATGCAATCATATCATAGACCTCATCATAATCATAAAATAATTATTTTTAATTTGAATTTGTGGTCTTGAAATAGCTATTCTGACTAGGCACAAAATTGAGATGTTACAGCTCGTCCAATGACCTTGTCATAAATGTCTTACCTTCATAGGATATCCTTGATCTCTTTAGGATAATATTTGTTTTTCTAATACGATCTTATTTTATCTCATGGTAACCATTACATCTTCCTTCATAAAAAGTCAATCACTATCAAATAGTAATCAATTCATCCATCACAAAGACGAACGACTCGTGGCCACGTTTACTTTTCATCAATCATGTAATACTAATGAGAGGATATAATTTACCCATGTTTTGGGCTATGAATTCCACTATTTTGAATGACGCTACATACTACAGAAGTCGTAAACCCAATGCACCAACTTTCGATTCCTTATCGATTTGAACTCAGGCTTTTACTTACGTCAAAGTTTATGAGTCATGTCTACATAGTTTGCTATCCACTTAGGATTTAGGTATGCCATACTATGAATGTCACAAGTGAATAAATCCATAAACAGATTCAAGATCTATTATGCTTGAGTCTTGTCTGATGTACTGCAAGTTCAAACAACCACATCTATGTCTCTATCTTCTGGGAGTCATCCACTCGGATGCCCAAGACAAGGCATCTCTCTAATTGGACTTGATAGCTGACATATTAGACTTTTAATCGACTTGCTCATTTCTGATTAGATTAAGGACATGTTTAGGTTCATCTACTAATACAAATTTTCGTTCTATACTACGATCCAACCATGTAATATCACTTAGTATTATTTAAACAATTAGACAACCAATGAGCAACACTTGCTTCAATTTTTCTTTGCGTGCAAAAATCATGTAAGGACTATTATACAAAGTATATATTAATTTAATTAATGAATTTGTTTTATTAAACAATCTGTTCAAAAAAATTATAAGTTTACAAATGAATATACAACACTAAGGGCACCAAATCCAACAGTCTCCCACTTGCCCTAGTGAAGTAAATCAGCCATATTCCGCATTCTCATGCCCTCCATGTATTTCTTAAAACTCTTAGCTAGTAGAGTCTTGGTAAGTAGGTTCACAAGGTTGTCCTTAGATGTAACCTTGACTACATCCATGATTTTGCCTGCAATTGCCTCCTTTATGATATGATACTTTCGATCAATATGTTTCGTCATCTTGTGGTTTCTCACCTCCTTGGTATTAGCTATTGTTGCACTGTTGTCACAATACAATGTGATACCTTTTTCCATACCAAGAATGACTTCAAGATCTATGAGGAACTTTCAAAGCCATATTGCTTCTTTGGTAGTCTTAGAATCATCCACATATACGGCCTCCATAATGGAGTCAATAGTACAAGTTTGCTTTACACTTCTCTACACAATGGACTCGCCGCCTACAACAAAAACACAACCCAATGTCGATTTCCTCGAATTTTGACACATTTGGAAGTCAGAACCAGTATACCCGATAAGAATAAGGTCTCTTCCAGAATACAGAAGCATATAATCTCTCGTAATCTGTAAATACTTGAGTATATGCTTAACTACTTGCCAGTGTCTTGTATCTGAATTTTCTTGATATCGACTTATCAACCCCACTGCAAAACAGATATCTGGGCGTGTGCATAGCCTAGCATACATGAGACTTCCTAATATCGAAGCATAAGGAAACTTTCCCATGTTTTCCCTTTCTTCCGCAGTCTTAGGACAGTCCTCTAAAGAGAGATGAAATCCTGATACGAAGGGTTAATTTCCCTTATTCGAATCGGTCATTGCATAACGCTTTAACATCTTGTCTATGTATAAAACCTAAAATAGTGCTATCACTTTGTTCTTTTGACCCCTCAAGTTTTGAATACCTAGAACAAAATTAGCTTCTCTCAAGTTATTCATGCTAAATTGTTGGGTTAAACATAGTTTAATCGATGACAATGTCCCCACATCATTCCCAATGAGTAGAATATCATCAACATATAGAACGAGAAAAACCACCTTTTTATCCCCTAAATGTTTATAAATACAAGGTTCATCTATGTTTTGCTCAAATCCAAAAGTCTTGATCATTTAATTGATTGATCGAATCTTTAATTCCATAAACGAGATGCTTACTTAAGTTCATATATAGATTAAGCAGTTTACAAACTTTATGCTTGTTTCTTTTAACTATATGTCCAATGGGTTGCATTATGTAGATGCTCTCTTCAAGATAGCCATTCAAGAACACTATCTTGATATGTACTTGTCAAATCTCGTAATCGAGAGTTGACGCAATGGACAATAATATGTAGATTGACTTGAGCATGACAACCTTGGAAAAAGTTTCTTCATAATTATTGCCTTTCCTCAGACTAATGGCCAATCTAAAATAGTTATTCAAGTTTTAGAGGATATGATGCATTGTTGTATGATTGATTTTGGAATAAATCGGGAGATTATGTCCCTGTGGTCGAATTCGCTTATAATAACAGTTATCACACCAACTTGAAGATGTCTCCATTCGAAGCCCTATATGGTTGATGGTGTAGGACACCTACCTATTGGATGGAATTGAGCGAGAGAATGATAATTGATCGCATGATTTCGTGATAGGTTTTAAATATTTATAATTAATCATTCTTGAAACTAACTATTATCACGATGTAGGCAAGTGTACCTATCAAACAGTAGTATGATTTTAGCAAGACCGGATTGTCGAACCCAAAGGAACTAAAAGTACTAGTAATGACTGTCTTTTTATTATCTAGCCTAAGAATAAAAAGGTTTTATTTTAACTAACTAATTATCTAAACTAAGAATTCACAGAGAATAGAATTAGGGAATTGCTTTTGGGAAAATCGATTGAATTAAGACAATACCTAAGGAAAAATCCACCTAGATTGTACTCGTTATTCTAGCTCCAAATCGAACGATTTATTCATTTAACTTGTTCCGTAGAGATCTCTAAGTTATGTTATTATCCCTATTCAAGACTAATAACGTCTAATCCCTAGATTGAATAGTTGAGACCTTTCTCTAATTAACACCCTAGGGTTGCATTAACTCGATCTATGGATCCCCTTATTAAGTTTCACCCTAATCTAGTAAAATCTTGTCACCTTATGTCTAGCGCGCAATCAACTCTGCTTAATTATGACAAATGTACTCTTAGACAGGGTGTATTCTTCCTCTGAATAAGAGCTTATCTTGAATCAGTATCTTGGGATATCAAAACAAGAATTAAGAACACATAATTAAGAACAAGTTAAATATTTATCATATGATTCAGAAAATGATAACAATATTCGTCTTAGGTTCCATTCCCCTTAGGTATTTAGGGGATTTAGTTCATAACTAAATAAGAAAACATCTTAGAATAATAAAGAATACAAAACATAAAGAAAACCCAAAACATCTGAAGGGGAAATTAAGGAGAGATCTTCAGTCTTAATGATAAATCCAGCCTCTGAGATGGATCAATCGGCTTCCTTGGAGTAATTTCTTACTCCCTGTTCTGTGTGTACCCTTTCTTCCTCCTCTAGGGTGTATTTATAGGCTTTGGAATGCCTAAGAACCCTCAAAATTATCCTTTTCCGCATTGGACTCAACTTGGACTGAGCAGGGACAAGCCCGTGTAACACGCCCATGTGCAATTACTTCAAGCCGTGCTCGAGCCTGCCAAATTGACACGGCTGTGTGGTCTACCCGTGTGAGGAGGTCCAGGAAGTGTTGATTTCGTACTTTAGCTCATTTTCTCTGATTTTAGCCCTTTTCTCGTTTCTTTCACTCTCTTATGCTCTCCTAAGTATAAAACATGAAATTAAAGCATTAGGAGCATTGAATTCACCAATTCTAAGAGAAAATCATCCATAAAATTCGTTAAACATGGGGTAAAAATGTATAAATTATGGTTTATCAAATACCCCCACACTTAAGCATTTTCTTGTCCTCAAGCAAAATTCTCAACTCATAATCAAAATAAATTCTTCTCAATTTATAATTTCTATTGATAATATCTCAAAATAATCCATAGGTAATCATACATTTAGAATTCAACTAAAAGAACATAAAAGTTTCAAACATTCCAAGTTGAGTATTTAATCATGCAAATATAGGTGTTTCTCCTCATTTAAGTAATTACATTTGATTTGGAATATCACAGAGTTTCACATCCTTACTAAAGATTCACTCAAATCACTCGAGGTGTTTTAAGGACAATAAATGAAGCACTCAATAGTCAATAACGAAAAGCCATTATCATAGGCTTGCATGAAAATCAAATCTCCACCACTGATAAATTGAGATGAAACATCAATCAAAAGGTCTTTAGAGGGTTGTAATAAGGCTTGGTTAGGGGGTGTGGTCACAAGCTGAAAGAAATGGTTAGAATCGAGATTGAATTGAAAAATTGCCTATTTAGACAAAGAGTTAATCATCACTTGCGTACAACAGAGCTTTTTCTCAGAATATGGAATTACTAATGTATATACATAATTTTTTTTTTCAAAAAAAATTAAATAACATAGACTAACTATTAAGAACAAGACATAGCTAAGCAATTTATTCAACTCAAATCTCGACAAAAATAGGGATTAATTTAGGGGATTTCAACAATAATGGGTTAAGGGTTAATATTAAGGGTAATACAAGAAATGGCTTGTTAGGCTCAAGGGGGTTTACTAGGGGTTAATCGTGGAGGTAGGCTTTTCATGGCATGAGTGACTTAATCCTAAGTGCCTTAATCACTTTGACATATCAAATCAAATGGTGTGGTCTCGAGATGTATAATCAAGTAAGTTCTAGAATAACAGTTCAATACTGGCGCACTCAAAGCAATAATAAAAGTGAGCATGAAAGAATTAATCGATGCTCAAAAGGCTCAAAAATCTCACAAAAATTATGGCTTTTTGATGTTTAAACTTGTGAATTCCAACTCAAAGTAATAACTAAACTTTGGAGAAACAACCTAAGATTTTAAATTCTTAAAAATCAACTTATCATGCTTGATTCTCTAATGTCTTGAGGTTTAAACAATCAATGCATAAATGCCTATGTTTTAATTCAAGATATATCAATCATCATCATAAATCAATCAAAATTTATCCTAAATATGATATGAGAGCTTTCCAAGAGAACAAGGCAGTCATTCAGGGATTTTTCTGATAATGAAATAAATATCCCCCTACACTTAAGATGTACATTGCCCTCAATGTACAAAGATAGATATTAGAATAAAAATAAGATAGGGAGAGGAGTGAAACTTCTTGAGTTGAAATTGGATGAAATTCCTGGATTAGCAAGAGCGAGTTGCTGGGAATACAACTGGAGGATAAACATGATTCTAAAGGACAAAAGGATAATTGGGGGAATAATTTGATAGTAACCATAAAGATAAGCCATTTTAAAAACAAAAGAATATTCAAAAATAAATAAAACAAAATAGATAATCTAAAAAAAATTTAAATGGCACGGCCGGTTCATACACCCGTGTGGATCGTGTCCCGCTCGTGCTTGTCCCGAAGTGAGATGTCATCACACAGTCTTCGGGCACGCCCGTGTGTGATGTGGGTCGCTTCTCCCAGGGTCGTATAGCTCTGCGTACGCCCGTGTTATTTTGACAGTTTTGTCCACAAGTGATAGACACAGTCGTGTTGCACACCCGTGTGCATTTGGCAGATTTGACCACGGCCAGGTCGCACGCCCATGGCCACTTATCACATCCCATGTCGAGGAAGATAACTTTTAACCTATTTTCGCTCGGCCGTCTTGCACAGTCGTGTTTCCATCAGTGGTGGTCACATGACCTTAAGCACGGCCGTGTAATCGGTCGTGTGGAGTTAGGAACCTGTGCTTGAAAGACTCTGTTAGTGACCTAGATGTTTGAAAATTGAAATTTAAATAATTTAAAACCGTTAGTACCTGGGTTGCCTCCCGAGAAGCGCTTGTTTATAGTCTAAGCTTGACTATTACCTTGTTGGTTTATTCAGGGTGGTTTGTGGAGTCGTAGCTCCTCTCCATCGTTTTTAAAATTCTCCACGTTATAAAGTTTGAGACGATATCCATTTACTTTGAAAGTACCGTGTGATGGGTGACTTACCTCTATTGTGCCATATGGAAAAACAGATTGAATTACGAAAGGTCCTGACCATCGTGATTTAAGTTTCCCAGGAAACAATTCGAGTCTTGAGTTGTATACGAGGACAAGATCTCCAACTTCAAATTGTTTTCGTTGCTTTAAATGATTGCCATGGCGCCACTTTGTTGCTTCCTTGTATAGGCGTGAGTTTTCGTATGCATTGGCTCGCCACTCATCAATTTCGTTCAGCTACATCAACCTATTTTTTCCTGCAAGTTCGGGATCACGGTTTAGAAATTTAATAGCCCAAAAACCTTTATGCTCTAGTTCAAATGGTAGATGACAAAATTTTCCATAAACAAGTCTGTACGGTGATGTCCCTATGGGGGTCTTAAAAGCAGTTCTGTAAGCCCATAAGGCATCATCTACTTTCATTGCCCAATCTTTTTTGTTTGATTCTACTGTTTTTTCAAGTATCCATTTGATTTCTCGGTTTGCCACCTCAACTTGTCCATTAGTTTGAGGATGGAATGGGGTGGTTGTTCTATGATGAACTTCGTATTTCTTAAGAGTTTTTTCAAATTAGGTATTACAAAAATGAGTGCCCCTGTCACTGATAATTACTCTAGGCATTCTGAATCTCGAGAAGAGTTTCTTTAAGGAAAAGTACTACCATTCTAGCATCATTAGTAGGTAGAGCTTGGGCTTTCACCCATTTGGACATATAGTCAACTGCTACTAAGATGTATTTATTACCAAATGAACTGGGGAATGGGCCCATGAAATCGATACCCCAAACGTCAATTATTTCACATGAAAGCATATAGTTTTGAGGCATTTCATCATGTTTAGATATGTTACTTATCAGTTGGCATTTGTCACAGGAAGTAACATACCTGTTAGCCTCTTTAAATAATGAGGGCCAGTAAAAACCGAATTCAAGTATTTTATGTGCAATCTTAGTTCCACTATAGTGTCCTCTAGTTGGCCTTTAGTAGCAATGTTCCAGTATTTTATATGTTTCTGACCTTATAATGCATCTTCTAATGACTTGATCTGCACACCTGCGAAAAAGAAATGGGTCGCCCCAAAAGTAGCTTTTGACATCATGAAAGAATCGCTTCTTTTGATGGTGTGTTAACCCTTTTGGAATATTGTTAGTGGCTAAAAAATTCGCGATGTCTGCAAACTACGGTACCTAGGAGTCAAATATAGTGAAAAATTGTTCTTCAGGAAACGAATCATTTATTTCAGCTTCATCTAGTTTTTTGGTATTACAGTTCTCAAGCCTGGACAGATGATCAGCCGCGAGATTTTCAGCTCCTTTCTTATCCTGAATTTCCAAGTCAAATTCCTGCAATAGGAGAATCCGTCAAATGAGTTGAGGTTTTGCATCAGTTTTAGTTAAAAGGTAGCGAAGGGCGGAATGGTCAGTGTAAACAACAACTTTAGACAATATGAGATATGATCGAAATTTATCAAATGCAAAAACCACAGCTAGCAATTCTTTTTTCGTAGTAGTGTAATTCTCTTGTGCAGCTGTCAAAGTTTTGCTAGCATAATAGATAGGTTGAAAATGCTTGTCTCTTCGTTGTGCCAATACTGCACCTACTACAAATTCACTCGCATCACACATTAATTCAAATGGTAAGTTCCAATCAGGTGCAATTATAATTGGAGCATTAATTAATTTATCCTTTAAAGTATTAAATGCTTCTAAGCATTCCAGATTGAAATTAAAAGGTATATCATTTTCTAGCAATTTAGTCAAAGGCTTAGCTATTTTAGCAAAATCCTTAATAAATCGTCTATAAAAACCAGCATGTCCTAAAAAGCTTCTAATAGCCTTAACCGAACTAGGAGGGGGTAACTTTTTGATTGTTTCTATTTTAATTTGTCCACCTCAATCCCTTTACTAGAAATTTTATGCCCTAACACAATATCTTCTTGGACCATGAAGTGACATTTCTCTCAGTTAAGCACAAGATTTGTTTCCTCACATCTTATTAAAACGCGTTTTAAATTTTTAAGGCAGAGATGGAAAGAGTTACCGAATATCGAGAAATTGTCCGTAAATACTTCCATTATATCTTCCACGAGTTCGTCAAAGATAGCCATCATACAGCGCTAAAAAGTGGCAGGAGCATTACATAATCCAAAAGGCATTCTACGATAAGCGAACATACCATATGGGCATGTGAATGTCGTATTTTCTTGATCTTCAAGAGCTATTGGGATTTGGAAGTAACCAGAGAGTCCATCTAGAAAGTAGTAGTACATATGCTCGGATAATCTTTCCAACATTTGGTCAATGAATAGCAAGGGGAAGTGATCTTTTCTTGTGGCATCATTCAGTTTCCTGTAGTCAATGCAAACTCTCCATCCTGTGACTGTCCTTGTTGGGATTAATTCATTCTTCTCGTTGGTCACAACCGTCATGCCTCCTTTCTTGGGGACAACCTGCACTGGACTTACCCAAGAACTGTCAAAAATAGGATAAATAATTTCAACATCTAGAAGTTTAATTACCTCGGCTTTAACAACTTCCTTCATGTTAGGGTTCAATTGTCTTTGAGCTTGCACATACGGTTTATATTCATCTTTCATCAAAATTTTATGGGTGCAAAAAGAAGGGCTGATTCCTTTAATGTCATAAATTTTCCATGCTATGGCCTTTTTGTGTTCTTTTAATACTTGGATTAATTCCTCTTTTTCTTTAGGTTGCAAGTTAGAAGTAATAATAACTGGTAATGTAGAATTATTTCCAAGGAATGCATATTCCTAGTGGTTTGGTAATTGTTTAAGTTCCAGTTTGGGAGGCTCTTAAATAGAAGGTTTTTGCTTAAGGTCATTGTTTATCTTAACGCCCTCATATTCTACTTGTCTTGAAGAATGCTCATTAGTTTCATCATCTATCTCCTCTTCTTGAGCTAGATATAGTTCTGTCGTGTCTTTCTGTACAATTTCCTGAAAAGAGTCTTGAGTAGTATGATCAATAGAGTCAATAAAATAACATGAGTCATCTTGCTCCCTAGAAAACCTCATAGCATCATAAATTTTAAAAAAAATCTCCTCATCACCCACTCTAAGTACCAATTTGCGTCTCCCACATCGATTACAGCCCTAGTAGTGGCTAAAAGTAGGCACCCTAAAATTAAGGGCACTTCCACATCTTTATCCATGTCAAGCACAAAAAAGTCAACAGGAAATATGAATTTATCTACTTTCACAAGTTCGTCTTTTATAATACCCCTATGATATTTAACAAATCTATCGACTAATTGAATACTCATCCTAGTAGGTTTAGGTTCCCCAAGACAAAGTTGTTTGAACATTTTATATGGCATCAAATTAATGCTAGTGCCTAAATCAGCTAGTGCTTTTTCAACATTCAGACTACCAATTAAGCAAGGGATAGTAAAACTTCTTGGATCTTTCAGTTTGGTTGGCAGCTTGTTTTGGAGTATTGCTGAGCACTCATTGTTGAGTGCTACTGTAGATAAGTCCTCTAACTTTCTTTTATTTGTTAGAAGCTCCTTCAAAAATTTTGTGTATGTAGGCATCTACGAGATGGCTTCAACAAAAGGTAAGTTGATATGTAATTGCTTAAAAAGTTCAAGAAACTTATCGAATTGTGCATCAATGCGATCTTTTTGTAATTTTGCCGGGTATGGAACTGGTGGTTTATATTCCTTCGGCACTGGGTTGTCACTATTTTCGTGATTTTCTTCCCCCCTTTCACTTGTCACGGATTCTTATGTTAGCTTCTTTTCAGATTCCATTAACACTTTCCCACTCCTTAGTGTAACTACTTTTACGTGCTCTTTTGATTTGGTCTTACTAGGTAAACTTCCTAGTGGTCTTTCCGAAATTAGTTTGGACAGCTGGCCTATCTACGTCTCGAGCCCTCGGATTGACGCTTGTTGATTTTTAAGTGCCATTTTGGTGTTCTGAAAATGGGTTTCTGATACCGAAATAAACTTTGTGAGCATCTCTTCAAGGTTCGGTTTCTTTTCCTGTTCATAGGGTGGTTGTTGGTAGCCTGGAGGTGGTCGCTGATTTCCTTGGCCTCCCCATGAGAAATTTGGGTGGATCCTCCAACCTGCATTATAAGTGTTACTATATGGATTGTTTTGAGGTCAAGGATCATTACCCATGTAATTTAATTGCTCGTGCCATAAGGTTGGTATTCCGAATGGCTTGTTGCACCTCCACTTGCTTCGCACTGCAGTACTGGGTGAACCTGTGAAGAAATAAGAAACCCATCAATTTTCTTATTCAATAGTTCTACCTGATTAGAGAGCATGGTGACCGAATAGACGTTATAAACACCGGCTGTTTTCGTTGGCTTTGTCCTCATTACTTGCCATTGATAGTTATTCAATGACATTTCCTCTATGAACTCATAAGCATCTTCAGGTGTTTTATTATTGATGGTTCCGCCAGCAGTTGCGTCAACTATTTGTCGAGTCGAAGGATTCAGGCTATTATGGAATGTTTTAACCTGGAGCCAAAGCGGTAACCCATGGTGAGGGCACCTTCTCTAAAGGTCCTTGTATCTCTCCAATGCATCATAGAGTATTTCTAAATCCATCTGCACAAAAGAAGAGATATCATTACGTAATTTAGTCGTTTTAGCCGGTGAAAAATATTCTAGTAAAAATTTTTCGGTCATTTGTTCCCAAGTAGTAATTGACCCTCGTGGTAACGAGTTCAACTACTGTTTAGCTTTGTTCCTCAAGGAGAAAGGGAATAACCGAAGACGAATGGCATCATCAGAAATGCCATTAATTTTAAATGTATCACATAGTTTCAAAAAGTTTGCTAAGTGAGCGTTGGGATCTTCATCCTGTAAACCATCAAACTGAACAAACTGTTGTATCATTTGAATTTTGTTAGGTTTCAGTTCAAAAGTATTTGCAGCTACAGTAGGTCTAACTATGCTTGATTCAATTCCTGTTAAAGAAGGTTTGGCATAATCATACATAGTGCGTGGGGCAGGATTTTGATTAGCCGCAATTGTAGGAGGTAGCTGATTGTCTTGGTTTTCAGCCATCTCTTCGGTTGGGGGTTGAGTATCGTCTTCTTTCTCGTTCTCTGTGTATCTTAGGCTCCACTTTATTTCTCTTTGGTTTCTGCGAACTTTGCGATCGATTTCTTCGTTAAAAAGTAGTGGTCCTGACTGGTTTCTTCTAGTCACAAACTATAAAAACCAGCCAGAAGAAGGAAAAAGAAAATTAGTAAATTAGAATAAAATTAAAAATGAAATTAGATTGCAATAAAAATAAATGGCTAAAGTAATAAAAATTGAGTGTTCCTAATATTTTCGATCCCTGACAACGGCGCAAAAAACTTGATTGCGTGATTTCGTGATAGGTTTTAAATATTTATAATTAATCGTTCTTGAAACTAACTATTATCACAATATAGGCAAGTGTACCTATCAAACAGTAGTATAGTTTTAGCAAGAGGTTATCGAACCCAAATGAACTAAAAGTACTAGTAATGACTGTCTTTTTATTATCTAACCTAAGAATAAAGAGGTTTTGTTTTAACTAACTAATTATCTAAACTAAGAATTCACAGAGAATAGAATTGGGGAATTTCTTTTGGGAAAATCGATTGAATTAAGACAATACCTAAGGAAAAATTCACCTAGACTGTACTTGTTATTCCGGCTTCGAATCGGATGATTTATTCATTTAACTTGTTCCATAGAGATCCCTAAGTTATGTTATTATCCCTATTCAAGATTAATAACGTCTAATCCTTAGATTGAATAATTGAGACCTTTCTCTATTTAACACCCTAGGGTTGCATTAACTCAATCTATGGATCCCCTTATTAGGTTTCACCCTAATCCGGCAAAATCTTGTCACCCTATGTCTAGGCGCGCAATCAAATCCACTTAATTATGACAAATGTACTCTTAGACAAGGTCTATTCTTCCTTTGAATAAGAGCTTATCTTGAATCAGTATCTTGGGATATCAAAACAAGAATTAAGAACACATAATTAAGAACAAGTTAAATATTTATCATACGATTCAGAAAATAATAACAATATTCGTCTTAGGTTTCATTCCCCTTAGGTATTTAGGGGATTTAGTTCATAACTAAATAAGAAAACATCTCATAATAATAAAGAATACAAAACATAAAGAAAACCCAATACTCCTGAAGGGGAAATTGAGGAGAGATCTCCATCTTGATGATGAATTCGACTTCTGAGATGGATCATTCGGGTTCCTTGGAGTAATTCCTTACTCCCTATTCTGTGTGTCCCCTTTCTTCCTCCTCTAGGGTGTATTTATAGGCTTTGGAATGCCTAAGAGCCCTCAAAATTAGCCTTTTATGAATTGGACTCAACTTGGGCTCGGCAGGGACACGCTCGTGTGTGATTACTTCAGGCCGTGCTCAAGCCTGCCAAATTGACACAGCAGTGTTGTCTGCCCGTGTGAGGAGGTCCAGGCCGTGTTGATTTCTTACTTTGGCCCATTTTTTCCCTTTTTGGCCCGTTTCTCGTTTCTTTCGCTCTCCTATGCTCTCTTAAGTATAAAATATGAAATTAAAGCATTAGGAGCATCGCATTCACCAATTTTAAGGGAAAATCATCCATAAAATGTGTTAAACATGGGGTAAAAAATATGTATAAATTACGGTTTATCAATAATGGGTTCAGACTTGGCACCTAAAACAGGAGAAAAGGTTGTCATCATCCATAGTCACTTAAAAGCAGCACAGGACCAACAGAAATCATATATAGATTTGAAAAGGAAAGAACTCTCTTTTGAAATAGGAGATAAAGTATTTTTGAAGGCCTCTCCATGGAAAAAGATTATATGTTTTGTCAAAAGAGAAAATTGAATTCGAGGTTTGTAGGATCATATGAAGTTTTGGAAAAGATTGGACTAGTAGCGTAACAATTGGCTTTGCCTCTTGAGTTATCAAAGATCGAAAATATGCTCCATGTATCAATGTTCAGCAGATATAGATCCAACCCTAATCACATGATACAGATTGAATAACTTGAGGTTGAATCGAACCTGTCTTATTGTAACACCCCACACCCGAGTCATACACTGGGACAGGATACGAGGCATTACCTTATTTAAACACATGCATTCCAACGTTTTCGAATCATTAAGACTTGATCAAACTTAAAACCTTTTTTTTCAAACTTTTTTTGAAGTTCTTTAACATGGGCCTATGAGGCCTCAAACATCCATTCGAAACCATTGAAGACCAGTTCGGGTCCTTAACCAACTTTAGGAAATTAACACTTGAAAACAGGGCACACGCCCATGTGGTCTTTATGACATGGCCGTGCTGATGGCCCATGTAACACACACGACCTAAGCATCTATGGACACGCCCGTGTCCCATACCTGTGTGAATTTAATTCCAAATTTGAGCCTACAAGAGTTTTCACATGGCCTGACACACACCTGTGTCTGTGGCCAGTGTCCCTCACACAGCCACGACACGCCCGTGCCCTAGCCCGTGTCTAAAAACCTTGACATTCTATTTTTGACGTTCATCCAATAAGGGGCACACGGCCAAGGCACACGCCCGTCGCTATAAGCCGTGTGAAGCTTGAGACACACGGATGTGTCTCTACCTGTGTGTTTACTACCATGCATACTGACTTGTAATTTTTACATGCAAGGGACACACGACTCGACAACATGCCCGTGTGTCTACCCGTGTGGTCAATATAAGGCTATCTACCAAGTCTTTGCCACCCTGAGACACAATTTAACACCAACCGACACATGAATGTCTAAATTAATATAATTTAACAACCAAACAACATAGCTAAGGCCTAAATACAATTCATGTACTCAACCATACCAACAATTTCACATCTATGAAAGACTACTTTGCATCCATATAATAACTTTCAATGTTCCTCATTTTTCATGACCTTATACAAAATGAGTCAAATATTGAAGCAATCTAACACATTTGGCCCCAAAACAATGTGAGACTAAAACAAAATCAAAGGGTCTTATACATGCCATAATCAAAATTTAAGAACTAATTATACCAAGTGCTTCAAATGATAGTGTGATCGATGCCTCCGACGTCTGTTGATCCAAGAGCTAATTAGACGGCACTATAAGAAAATGGAAAGAAACGGGGTAAGCATAAAGCTTAGTAAGTTTCATGAAAATAAATATAACAACAACTTTACCATTCATCATCATGCACATAAAACAAAAGTAGGCGTAAGCAAAACTTACTCGTCCCTATCCAACAATTCACATATCACATACTAAGCTCACATCTTATACATTTCAAATAGGTACCTGTACCACTCACAACATGGTAATACTTTTCTCATTTAACTTAAACTGTAACTCTCGCCGTTGAACCATTTGAAATACTATCAGACATTCACTAAGCCTTAGACACAGGGTATAATGCTGATACCATGTCCCAGATATAGTCTTACACTAACTCATCCATTAAGTCGATGCCATGTCCCAAACATGGTCTTATACTGACTCTAACATATCTGCACCGAAGCCATGTCCCAGACATGATTTTACACTGACACATCGTGTAGTCGATGAATGTCCCAGACATGTCTTAACATCTTGTAGTCGATGCATGTCCCAGACATGTCTTACACTGGCTTACATCTCGAGGCCGCCCATGCATGTCCCAGACATGTCTTACACTAGCTCTCGTCTCAATGTCGATGCCATGTCCTAGACATGGTCTCACACTGGCTCTCATAATGTGGCCGATGCATGTCCCAGACATGTCTTACACTAGCACACAATTAACCCGAATGTCATGGCATGAATATCCGATTTATTTCCTAAGTTTCAAACGGGAGTTCTACTATCTCAATATTCATCATACATAATTATTTCCACAAACAAGCATTTTATGCTATATCAATTCAAACACATATAATAACAATGTAGTTGTATTATTTACATACAACTTACCTCAGATTACAAATGTAGTCGACTAGCTCGGCTTAGTCTACTTGCTTCGCTTTTCCTCGGTCTAGGCCCAGATTTTGTAATTCTTGATCTAAAATGATACAAATTCATTTATCTCATCAGCAATATACTCTAGAAACTCGAAAATTCATAGTTGGTCAAAATGACCGTTTTACCCCTAGACTTTCACAAAATGACCATTTTACCCCTAGGTCTGAAAATTGATTTTAATCATATTTTCTCACTAACCAAGCCTAGCCGATCACTTTTTATATTAAAATTAGCCCACAATTCTCATTATTTCACACATTTATCACTTATTTTACAACTTATGCAAAATGGTACTTAGTTAGGGTTTTCATGGAAACTACTTCACAAAAGTTGTTTATTACACTACCATAACTCATTTTCTTCCATAAAATTTTAGAAAACAACATGAACACACTCATGGTAAAACCCTAGACTTTCAACCATTTTGCAAAATAGTCCCCTCATTTGAAAGCTCATGTTACAAGGATTCTAAAAGTACAAAAATCATCAAGAAAAATCGTCGAGATCACTTACTTGTAGAGAGAATAAGTAGCTGAAATTTTCAAGCTTCAAAACCCTTATATGGCTGATGTTTTCGGTCAAGAAGAATATAGGAAAATGGATGATATCATCCTATGTTTATTTTATTTTCTTTTTAGTGAAAAAGTCACCAACTTCACCTAACATTTGACTAAGTTAAAATCCTTGTCTCATGGCTGGCCAAGCACTATTTTAGGGATTAATTTCACTTTAAAAACCACCAATTTATGGTACATGGAAATTTAACTCCATTAGCTATCAAATTAAAACTTTTGAACTTTATGCGATTTAGTCCTTTTTCGCGATTCAGCTCACAAACGCTAAAATTAATTCACCAAAATTTTCATGCATCTTTATAAACATGTCATCACACATAAAATAATATTAAAAATAATTTCTCTAACCTCGGGTTAGTGGTTCTGAAACCACTATTTCAGCTAGGCCCAAAATCGGGCTGTTACAATTCTCCCCCTAGGGGTTTTCGTCCCCGAAAATCTTACCAGTAAATAGGTTCGAGTATTGGTCTCTCATAGTCTCTTCGAGTTCCCATGTGGCTTCTTCGACCCCATGTCTATGCCATAATACCTTAACCAGTGTTATGCTCTTATTCCTCAATTGTTTGACCTCCCGAGCCAAAATTTTAACCGGCTCTTCGCCATAAGTCATGTCTGAGCTAATCTCAACCTCTGTTGGCGCGATCACATGCGAAGGATCCGATCTATATCGACATAACATGGACACATCAAACATGTCATGAATCTTTTCTAACTCTGATGGCAACGCTAATCGGTATGCTACCGGTCTAATTCTTTCAGTCAACTCATAAGGTCCAATAAACCGTGGACTTAATTTGCCTCCTTCCGAATCGGATAACCTTCTTCCACGGGGATACTTTCAAAAACACTTTATCCCCAACTTGAAACTCGATTTCTTTCTATTTTAAATCCACACAGGATTTCTGTCTATCCTAAGCGGCCTTCAGACAGTCGTGAATCACCTTAACTTTCTCTTCAGTCTCTTTAACTAAGTCAACCCCGTGCATCTGATTCTCTCTTAGCTTGGTCCAATACAAGGGTGTTCGACACTAACGCCCATACAAAGCCTTATAAGGTGTCATTTTCAAACTTGATTGATAATTGTAGGTGAATTCGACCAGCGGTAAATACCTTTCCCAACTGTCTTGGAACTCGAGAACATAACACCGTAACATGTCTTCCAATATCTGAATTACTCTTTCCGAATGACCGTTGGTTTGCGGGTGGAAAGCTGTAGTAAAGTTCAACTTTGTTCCCAAAGCCTCTTGTAACTTCTTCCAAAACCTCGAGGTAAACCTCATGTCTTTATCTGAAATAATTGACAAGGGCACTCCATGAAGTCTCGCAATTTCAGAAATGTACAAGTCAACTAACTTATTGAGCAAGAAGTCTATAGGTATTGGGATAAAGTGAGCCAACTTCGTCAGTCGATCAACCACAACCCACATGGCATCCTTTTTTCTCGGCGTTACCGGTAAACTCGTCACAAAGTCCATAGTAATCCGATCCTACTTCCACTTGGGAACCACGATAGGCCGAAGTAAACCTAAAGGTACTTGATGCTCGGCTTTCACTTGTTGACAAATTAGACACTTAGAAACGAATTCTAAAATGTCTCCTTTCATTCTTGACCACCAGTATATTTTCTTCAAGTCATTGTACATTTTCACACTACCCGGATGGATAGACAAGCAACTACTATGTGCCTCTCATAAAATCTTCTGAATAAGCTCATTATCCTTGGGTACACAAACCCTATCTTGGAACATCAAACAGCCTTCAGTATTAATCTGAAAATCCAATTCATCACCCGACTTGCACTGAGCCTCTTAGCTTGTAAATCCTTGTCACCCTTCTAAGCTTCACAAATCTCTTGTAGGAACATCGGTTTAGCTTTCAACTCTACCAAAACCGAACCATCATCAGCCACAGACAACTAAGCATTCATAGCCCTCAAGGTGAACAATGATTTCCTACTCAAAGCATCATCTACTACATTAGCATTTTTGGAGGGGTAGTCAATCACTAATTCGTAGTCTTTTATCAACTCTAACCACCACCTTTGCCGTAAGTTCAACTCCTTCTGAGTCATCAAATATTTTATACTTTTATGGTCAGTGAATACCTAACATCTCTCACCATACAAATGGTGTCTCCAAATCTTTAATGCGAACACTATAACTGCTAGCTCCAAATTGTGGGTCAAGTAATTTCTCTAGTGTGGCTTTAGCTGTCTCGAGGCATAGGCTATAACCTTCCCTTCTTGCATGAGCACACATTCTAATCCACTCAAGGATGCATCACTATACACCACACACTCTTTTCCCGGTTCCGGTTGCACTAAAACTAGGGCTTCGGTCAACAAAGCCCTTAGTTTCTCAAAACTCTGTTGGCACTTCTCTGTCCATTCAAACTTGACATCCTTTTGTAACAACCTTGTCATCAGAGTGGCTATCATAGAGAATCCATTCACAAACCTTCTATAGTATCTACCTAAACCCAGAAAGATTCAAACTTCTGTCATATTCCTTAGCAGTTTCTATTCAACAATAGCCGAGATCTTGCCTAGATCAACTCTGATCCTATCACCAGACACAATGTGTCTTAGGAATTCGACCTCGTTAAGCCAAAATTCGCTCTTACTGAACTTGGCGTATAACTACTTATCTCTTAAGGTTTGTAAAACTGTCCTTAAATGCTCTGCATGCTCACTCTCATCACGCGAATAAATCAATATGTCATTGATAAAAACGACAAAAAACTTATCCAAATATGGTCAAAAAATACGGTTCATTAAGTCCATAAAAACCACCAGGGCATTTATTAAGCCAAAGGGCATGACAAGAAACTCGTAGTGCCCATACGTTGTCCTAAATGCGATTTTTGGTACATCTTGCTCCTTAACCCTTAATTGGTAGTAGCCCGACCTTAAGTCGATCTTAAAAAACGCGGTGGCTCCCTTCAACTGATCGAAAAAATCATCAATCCTTGGCAAGGGATACTTGTTTTTCACAATCACCTTATTGAGTTATCGATAGTCTATGCTCAACCTCATCGACCCGTCTTTTTTTTTTACAAAAAGTACCGAAACACCCCACGGTCAATAGCTCAGTCTTGCAAAGCCCTTGTCAGTTAATTCTTGCAACTATACCTTCAACTCTTTTAATTCTGTCGGAGCCATCCTATATGGAGAGATCAAGATAGGCGTCGTATCAGGGACTAACTCGATTCCAAATTCAACTTCTCTCACAGAAGGTAATCCAGGTAATTCTTTTGGAAACACATCTACAACCTCACAAACTACTGGTACCAATTCAATTTCGACTCAAACGCTTGAGTATTCAACACAAAAGCGAGATAAGCCTCATATCCTTTTCTCAAATATCTCACTACCTACAAGGATGATATCACCATAGGCAAGTTATCCATTCTACCTGATTCAACTCGAAGAACATCCTCGCTTTCACACTTCAGCTCAATAAATTTTCTCCTATAGTCTACTACAACACTATGAAAAGTCAACCAATCCATCCCAAGAATTACATCAGTTTTATTAAACGGCAATAACATCAAGGTAGCCAGAAAACAATGACCTCTAATTGTCAAAGGACAATTTCTACAAATTTGGTCAACTAGCACATGTCTGCCTAAAGGGTTGGACATTTTGTGACAGCCCAAAATTGACCCTAGCCGGGAAGTGGTTTCGGGACCGCTAAACCGAGTCACCGAAAGGTTTGAATGTGATGTTTATTGTCTAGAATATGTAATCATGAATGTGTAAAAATTTCAAGCTTCGATTTAGTCGATTGCATGTGAATTTAGTCAATAGGACTTATATGAGAAAATTTAAAAATGTGATAGGTCAATGCATGAGGACCTATTAGTGCATGTGGAAGAAAAAGGGGACTTGCATGTCAAATTCCCCCTCCCTAATATGTAGTGGCCGGCCATGCTATAGGTGGAAACATGTCTCCAACATGTTATGCTAGTGATGCATGTTAAGAAAAATAAAATAATAAGCATGGTGATTAAAAAAATGAAAGAAAGGGTGATGGAAAAAAAAATAACATGGTCTCACCCCCCCCTTGTTGCCGTGAATTGAAGAAAGAAAAAAAAAAAGAGTTCATTCTTGAACATCCTTGGCCGAATAGAGGAAAGAAAGGAAGGGGAAAAAGGCTTGAGAAAATCGGCTATGGTGGTTGCTAGACTAAGGTATGTTGATGTTGTCTTTGAGATGCATGCATGTTTTAAATAGCCCATGTTTAAACCTTGAATCTTGTTGATAACATGAGCAATCGGTCATGATAAAGGGTTCAAGGAATGGTTGTTGTTCATGTTATTTGGATGAGAAATGGTGAGTTTTGTTGTTTCATGTTAAAGTTAGGTGAATGATGATAGAGGAGTGTTTGAACTATAAAAAAAAAAAATCGGCTACCTTGTTATGAGCTAGGGCCGAATGTGGGTTTGGTTGTGCTTGAATATTACATGCTTGGTAGAATGGTGGATGAAGGTGCCGAATGTATGTTGGATTGATAGAGTCTCCAAATTGATTTTATGTGTGCATGCATGACCGAATATACGTGGTCACATGAGTAAGGAAATGAGTTATTTGATATGTGGTAAAAGTTAAGTACTAAATCGAAGGTTGCTAAAATTTCCATTTCTTGGCCGAATATGTGCTTGATCAATGAAGGAATTGTTGAAGAACATAGGTGAACTTGGTGAGGGCAATCGGCCTAGTGTATAAATGATATGAAGATTTTAGGAAATTGTTTTGGTTAGGTGTATGTATGATTAAGTATATTCGGCAATATACTTAAAGTGGGTACATGATATTACATTATAATTATTGAGCTTGAGTATATGGATATGTGTATATGTGGTCATATAATGACATCTTGGTTTGAAAATTTAATGATGTGTGATTGCCGAATGTGATAAATAAATTCATGTTATTGAGTTAAATATTCAATACTCTTATTTGTATTATTTAAGCTCAAGAACCTAAAGAAGAGGCGTCCAACAAGGGGAAATCGAAGGTCATCGAGCAGCCGACTCGGAATTATTTTACCCAACATAAAGTAAGTCATTAAGCATGTAGTGGGTAGTATTTCAAATGGTCATAATGTGTATGTATTGATGCTGGTTGGAATGAATAAATACACTTATATATATGCATGTACGTATGTGATGATGAAATTGTTGAATGAATGAAAAGAGGTAAGATGTACTGAGTTGTTGATCTCGGCACTAAACGTGCGGGATAACCATTTATGACCATGAGATGGGCGCTAAGTGCGCGGGATTAAATTGTACAGCACTAAGGGTACGATTTGACTATGTTGCACTCAGTGTGCGAAATGAATATGATGCACTAAGTGTGCGAATTGACCATGCGACACTAAGTGTGCGAGCCTGACTATGTAGCACTAAGTGTGCGATTTGATTACGTGGCACTAAGTGTGCGAGTTGATTATATAGCACTGAGTGTGCGGGCTCAATGTACATTCATGAATCATTATGGACACTATGTGTGCGACACTATTGAGTCGATCGCGGACAGCGGATCGGGTAAGTGTCTTGAGTACATGGCTAATATGTGTTATGCTTATACTTGGTGTTGAGCTCGGTAAGTTGAACCTATGTGACAACTATACTTGAAGTCACGTACATAAAAATTTATCGTAGGATGGGTGAAAGGCCGTTTTGTTGTTTGATTGTAACGAAAATAAATTGATTTATGAAAATGCTTCAATGTCTTATTGATGAGTATATGAATTGTGAATGCATGAATTGATATGAAATTGAATTGATAAGTTGGAGGAACTATGGTATGGTTCGGTATGGATGGAGTAAATTGTCTCGTTCTATTTTGTTTCCTCTTGTGATAATGTTGTTGATAGATGGTAGTGCATTGCTTATGACTTACTGAGTTATAAACTCACTCGATGTTTCCTTGTCACCCACTATAGGTTGCTTGGTCTCATCTATTTTTGCGGGGTCGGGCCGTCATTGAAGTCATCACACCGGATAGCAAGTTTTGGTACTTTCTTCTTAGTGTGTTTAGAAGATCATTTTGGCATGTATAAGCTAGTACGTTGTGTTTGAATTATGGCATGTAAACTTTAAGCCATGCGAAAATGGCACGAATGTTCGATTGAATTGGATCAAGGGTAGGCATGAAACGGACCTAGTTACTTTCGTAACAGATGCTGGCAGCAGCAGTGTCATGAGATTGAAAAATCACTAAAAATAGTGGGAGTGGAATTAATTGATGAATAAATTATGTAATCGAAGCTCGATGAGTCTGCTTTCATGAGGAAGTAACGAAAAGATCATATGGGCAGTATATTAAGAGATAATCAGATTTTAGTGGGACAGGGCCAGAACGGTTTCTGGATTCCCTGCTCCGACTTTGGAAATTCATTATAAATTAACCAGAGATAATTAGGGGTCGTACCATATATGTGCAGATTCCTCTCTGAGTCTAGTTTTCATAGAAACAAACGGAAATAGTATTGAAGCCCGTGCAGGGAGATATCCCAGTCGTAATGGGCAAAGGTCAGTGTAGTCGACCCCTGCAACTTGGGGGACTTTGACTAATAAACTGTACTAATTGGCCCAACCAAAAATTCTAGAAAAAAATACATAGATGGGCACATGAGTCTAGTTTCTGTGAAAAATTACGAAACTGATTTTGAGTTACGAAACTCAAGATATGATTTTAAAGCGGCTAGTACACAGATTGGGCAGTGTCTGGAAAATAAATTTTGTAAGGGGTTAAAGCCAGTTAACACCTCGTGTTCGACTCCGGTGTCGGTTTCGGGTTCGGGGTGTTACATTTATTGGTATCAGAGCTATGGTTTAGTCGGTTCTAGGACTACCATAGCACGTATGAGTCTAGCTATACATGCCATAATGTTAATGTTTAAAAGGGTGATGACTTTTGACGGTTGAAATGTTTTTGTCTTGATTAGTAAATGGATCCCGGTGAAGAAAGAACCCTAGCGGATGACGTTGAGAGCGTAGTGGCTGCTCCTGCACAAGGGACGCCGCCTGTTGAACCTCAGTCATCTGCGAATAATCAAGGTGAGGGGGCTAAACAAGCCTTCTTTACCATGATGAATGAGTGGGTCGCGCAATATGCCCGAGCCAACCCGGCTGTCCAACAATTCCCAAATTTGAATAATCCACCCCAAGAGCCTGTAAGGCCATCAGTCGCTGATCCTGTGAGGCTGAGTAAGCCACCTGTAGACTTGATTAGGAAGCGTGGGGCCGAGGAGTTCAAGGCCATAGTAACTGATGACGCCGAAAGGGCCGAGTTCTGGCTTGATAACACCATTCGGGTGTTCGATGAATTGTCATGCACACCCGATGAATGTCTAAATGTGCTGTATCTTTGCTGCGGGACTCAGCCTACTATTGGTGGAGGACCTTGATTTCCATAGTCCCGAACGAGCGAGTAACTTGGGACTTCTTTCAAACGGAATTCCGGAAGAAATTTATTAGCCAACGGTTCATTGACCAGAAGCGTAAGGAGTTCTTGGAACTCAAGCAAGGCCGTATGACTGTATCTGAATACGAACATGAATTCGTAAGACTTAGTAGGTATGCCCGGGAGTGTGTAGCTGATGAGGTTGCTATGTGCAAAAGATTCGAGGAAGGATTGAATGAAGATTTAAAGGTACTAACGGGTATTTTGGAAATAAAGGAATTCGTAACACTAGTCGAACGAGCCTGCAAGGCGGAGGAACTTGGAAAGGAGAAGAGGAAGGCTGAATTTGAAGCTAGAGATTATCGTAAAAGATCGACGGGTAAAGCTCCGTTCTCAGCTGTGAAGAAGTTCAGGGAGGACATTAATAAGTCGAGGGCGACTGCGGGAATTTCCATCAGGGCAAGACCATCGATGGGCTCCCGAGCTACTTCGGTAGCTAGTGTGGGCAATAATCATCACGAGAAACCTGAATGTCCCCAATGTGGAAGACGACACCTAGGTGAATGTTGGGGCAAGTCTACTAACAGGGCCTGTTACGGATGCGGTTCGAAGGACCACTTCATTAGAGATTGCACGGAGCTGGATGAGAAGAATAAGATTCAAGGTGCAAGACCTAGTGGAGTGACATCTAGAGGTAGACCACCGAGAATATTAGGAGGCAGGGGTGGTAGTCAGAGGGGGGCCTCTGATACGGCCGATCGCGCCGAGAACCGTACTCCTGCTAGAGCATATGCCATTCGCGCACGAGAGGAGGCATCCTCCCCGACGTCATCACTGGTACCTTCACTCTCTTTGATACTAATGTGATTGCATTGATTGACCCTGGTTCTACTCATTCATATGTATGCGAAACCTTAGCAACCAGTAAGACTCTACCTGTTGAGTCTACTGAGCTCGTAATTCGAGTATCAAACCCTTTGGGTCAATGCGTACTTGTTGATAAAGTGTGTAAGAGATGCCCTCTAATAATCCGAGAATCCTGTTTTCCGGCTGATTTGATGCTTTTGCCGTTCGACGAGTTTGATGTTATTCTTGGTTTGGATTGGTTAACCGCGCATGATGCGGTTGTGAATTGCAAAAGCAAGACTATCGATTTGAGGTGCGCAAATAACGAAATAATCCGAGTTGAGTCTGCGGACTTAAGGGGGTTGCCAGCTGTAATATCAGCAATGTTGGCCCAGAAATATGTAAGGAAAGGGTGCGAAGCATACCTCGCGTATGTACTTGATGATAAGGAGTTAGAAAAGAAACCCGAATCGGTGCCGGTGGTCTGTGAATACCCAGATGTTTTTCCTGAAGAGTTACCGGGTTTGCCACCTGTTCGGGAGGTAGAGTTTGGTATTGAGCTTGTACCTGGAACTATGCCTATTTCGATCGCTCCGTATCGTATGGCACTAACCGAGTTAAAAGAGTTGAAAGCTCAGTTGCAAGAATTGACGGATAGAGGTTTCGCTCGACCGAGTTTCTCACCTTGGGGTGCACCAGTATTGTTCGTGAAAAAGAAGGACGGAACCATGAGGTTGTGTATTGATTATCGTCAACTGAATAAAGTGACGATAAAGAATAAATATCCGTTGCCGCGTATTGATGATCTGTTCGATCAATTAAAGGGGGCATCGGTGTTTCAAAGATAGATTTGAGATCGGGTTATTATCAGTTGCGGATTCGAGATTCGGACGTACCCAAAACTGCTTTCAGAATGAGGTACGGTCACTATGAGTTCTTAGTGATGCCGTTTGGGCTCACTAATGCCCCTGCGGTGTTTATGGATTTGATGAATCGGATCTTTAGGCCGTATTTGGATCGGTTCGTAGTTGTGTTTATTGATGACATCTTGGTCTATTCAAGAGATGAGGCCGAACATGCTGAGCATCTGAGGCTAGTGTTGCAAATTTTGCGGGATAAGCAGTTATATGCTAAGTTCAGTAAGTGTGAGTTCTGGCTAAGAGAGGTTAGCTTCTTGGGTCATGTGGTATCCGCATCGGGTATTCGGGTTGACCCGAGCAAAATTTCAGCCATACTTAACTGGAAGCCTCCGAGAAATGTTACCGAAGTCTGGAGCTTTCTAGGGCTCGCCGGTTATTACCGACGATTTGTCAAAGGTTTCTCGATGATAGCCACACCAATGACGAAGCTACTTCAGAAGGATGTTAAGTTCGAATGGACGGAGAAATGTCAGAAAAGCTTCGATCAACTGAAAACTCATCTGACTGAAGCTCCAATTTTGGTACAACCCGAATCGGGTAAAGAGTTTGTCGTTTATAGTGACGCATCCCTACTCGGGTTGGGTTGCGTATTGATGCAAGAAGGTCGAGTTGTGGCCTATGCGTCGAGACAATTGAAGCCACACGAGAGAAATTATCCGACCCATGATCTCGAACTAGCCGCCATTGTGTTTGCATTGAAAATATGGCGACATTATTTGTTTGGTGAGAAGTGCCATGTGTTTTCGGATCACAAAAGTCTCAAATATTTGATGACTCAACGGGACTTGAATCTGCGACAAAGACGTTGGCTTGAATTGTTGAAAGATTACGAGCTTGTCATTGATTACCACCCGGGAAAGGCTAATGTGGTTGCGGACGCCTTAAGCCGGAAATCACTGTTTGCTTTGCGAGCGATGAATGTACACTTGTCTGTTCTACCTGACAATGTGTTAGTAGCTGAATTAAAAGCCAAACCATTATTGACTCATCAAATTCATGAAGCTCAGAAAGTCGATGATGAATTGGTTGCAAAACGAGCTGAGTGTGATCCGAACAAGGAATCGGAGTTTCAGATTGATGATGATGGTTGTTTGAGGTTTAGAAGTCGTTTGTGCGTTCAAAGGAATTCGGAACTCATTCCGATGATCCTGAACGAAGCCCATTGTAGCCGAATGTCAATTCACCCGGGGAGCACGAAAATGTACAACGACTTGAAACGTCGGTTTTGGTGGCATGGTATGAAGCGAGACATCTCCGACTTTGTTTCGAGATGTTTAATATGTCAACAAGTGAAAGCGGAACATCAAGTGCCTTCAGGGTTACTTCAGCCGATCATGATACCCGAGTGGAAATGGGACCGAGTCACAATGGACTTTGTGTCCGGACTGCCATTGTCCGCAAGTAAGAAGGATGCGATTTGGGTTGTTGTTGATAGGCTGACTAAGTCGGCTCACTTTATCCCCGTGCGTACGGATTTTTCATTGGATAAACTAGCCGAATTGTATGTTACTCAGATTGTGAGATTGCATGGAGTACCTATTTCTATCGTGTCGGATAGAGATCCGAGATTCACCTCGCGATTTTGGAAGAAATTGCAAGAAGCTCTGGGTACCAAGCTGATTTTAGCACCGCTTTTCATCCCCAAACCGATGGTCAATCCGAGCGGATAATTCAGATACTCGAGGACATGCTGAGATGCTGCATCCTTGAGTTTAGTGGTTCATGGGAACGGTATGTACCTTTGATTGAATTCGCTTACAACAATAGTTTTCAATCAAGTATTAAGATGGCACCTTACGAGGCTTTGTACGGTCGTAAATGCCGTACACCATTGTTTTGGACCGAGCTCGGTGAAAGTAAAATTTTCGGAGTTGATTTGATTAAAGATGCCGAACAGAAAGTAAAAGTAATCCGTGAAAGTTTGAAGGCAGCCACAGATCGTTAGAAATCGTATGCGGATCTGAAACGGAAGGACATTGAATATCAGGTGGGAGATAAAGTGTTCCTTAAAGTTTCGCCTTGGAAAAAGGTACTTAGGTTTGGCCGTAAGGGCAAGTTGAGCCCGAGATTCATTGGGCCGTACGAAATCTCCGAATGAGTGGGGCCAGTTGCGTATAGATTGATTTTGCCCCCTGAGCTTGAAAAGATTCACGATGTCTTTCATGTTTCGATGCTTCGACACTATCGATCTGATCCGTCGCATATAATTAGCCCATCAGAGGTTGAAATTCAAGCCGATATGAGTTATGAAGAAGAACCGATACGTATCCTAGCTCGTGAGGTGAAAGAGTTGCGAAACAAAAGGGTTCCGTTGGTTAAGGTGTTGTGGCTCAAACACGGGATCGAGGAAGCAACTTGGGAACCCGAGAGCTCGATGAAAGAACGATATCCAAACCTATTTACTGGTAAGATTTTCGAGGACGAAAATTTCTTAAGTGGGGGAGAGTTGTGACAGCCCAAAATTGACCCTAGCCGGGAAGTGGTTCGGGACCGCTAAACCGAGTCACCGAAAGGTTTGAATGTGATGTTTATTGTCTAGAATATGTAATCATGAATGTGTAAAATTTCAAGCTTCGATTTAGTCGATTGCATGTGAATTTAGTCAATAGGACTTATATGAGAAAATTTAAAAATGTGATAGGTCAATGCATGAGGACCTATTAGTGCATGTGGAAGAAAAAGGGGACTTGCATGTCAAATTCCCCTCCCTAATATGTAGTGGCGCCATGCTATAGGTGGAAACATGTCTCCAACATGTATGCTAGTGATGCATGTTAAGAAAAATAAAATAATAAGCATGGTGATTAAAAAAATGAAAGGAAGGGTGATGGAAAAAAAAATAACATGGTCTCACCCCCCCTTGTTGCCGTGAATTGAAGAAAGAAAAAAAAAAAGAGTTCATTCTTGAACATCCTTGGCCGAATAGAGGAAAGAAAGGAAGGGGAAAAAGGCTTGAGAAAATCGGCTATGGTGGTTGCTAGACTAAGGTATGTTGATGTTGTCTTGAGATGCATGCATGTTTTAAATAGCCATGTTTAAACCTTGAATCTTGTTGATAACATGAGCAATCGGTCATGAAAAGGGTTCAAGGAATGGTTGTGTTCATTTTTGGATGAGAAATGGTGATTTGTTGTTTCATGTTAAAGTTAGTGAATGATGATAGAGGATGTTTGAACTATAAAAAAAAATAAATCGGCTACCTTGTATGAGCTAGGGCCGAATGTGGGTTGGTGGCTTGAATATACATGCTTGGTAGAATGGTGGATGAAGGTGCCGAATGTATGTTGGATTGATAGAGTCTCCAAATTGATTTATGTGTGCATGCATGACCGAATATACGTGGTCACATGAGTAAGGAAATGAGTTATTTGATATGTGGTAAAAGTTAAGTACTAAATCGAAGGTTGCTAAATTGCCATTTCTTGGCCGAATATGTGCTTGATCAATGAAGGAATGTTGAAGAACATAGGTGAACTTGGTGAGGGCATCGGCCTAGTGTATAAATGATATGAAGATTTAGGAAATTGTTTGGTTAGGTGTATGTATGATTAAGTATATTCGGCAATATACTTAAAGTGGGTACATGATATTACATTATAATATTGAGCTTGAGTATATGGATATGTGTATATGTGGTCATATAATGACATCTTGGTTTGAAAATTTAATGATGTGTGATTGCCGAATGTGATAAATAAATTCATGTTATTGAGTTAAATATTAATAC
This sequence comes from Gossypium hirsutum, assembly GCF_007990345.1. NCBI lineage: Eukaryota > Viridiplantae > Streptophyta > Magnoliopsida > Malvales > Malvaceae > Gossypium > Gossypium hirsutum. Next base: position 29,227,762 of record NC_053435.1, on the reverse strand, counting down.
TCTTATTTGTATTATTTAAGCTCAAGAACCTAAAGAAGAGGCGTCCAACAAGGGGAAATCGAAGGCATCGAGTAGCCGACTCGGAATTATTTTACCCAACATAAAGTAAGTCATTAAGCATGTAGTGGGTAGTATTTCAAATGGTCATAATGTGTATGTATTGATGCTGGTTGGAATGAATAAATACACTTATATATATGCATGTACGTATGTGATGATGAAATTGTTGAATGAATGAAAAGAGGTAAGATGTACTGAGTTGTTGATCTCGGCACTAAACGTGCGGGATAACCATTTATGACCATGAGATGGGCGCTAAGTGCGCGGGATTAAATTGTACAGCACTAAGGGTGCGATTTGACTATGTTGCACTCAGTGTGCGAAATGAATATGATGCACTAAGTGTGCGAATTGACCATGCGGCACTAAGTGTGCGAGCCTGACTATGTAGCACTAAGTGTGCGATTTGATTACGTGGCACTAAGTGTGCGAGTTGATTATATAGCACTGAGTGTGCGGGCTCAATGTACATTCATGAATCATTATGGACACTATGTGTGCGACACTATTGAGTCGATCGCGGACAGCGGATCGGGTAAGTGTCTTGAGTACATGGCTAATATGTGCTATGCTTATACTTGGTGTTGAGCTCGGTAAGTTGAACCTATGTGACAACTATACTTGAAGTCACGTACATAAAATTTATCGTAGGATGGGTGAAAGGCCGTTTTGTTGTTTGATTGTAACGAAAATAAATGATTTATGAAATGCTTCAATGTCTTATTGATGAGTATATGAATTGTGAATGCATGAATTGATATGAAATTGATTGATAAGTTGGAGGAACTATGGTATGGTTCGGTATGGATGGAGTAAATTGTCTCGTTCTATTTTGTTTCCTCTTGTGATAATGTTGTTGATAGATGGTAGTGCATGCTTATGACTTACTGAGTTATAAACTCATCGATGTTTCCTTGTCACCACTATGGTTGCTTGGTCTCATCTATTTTGCGGGGTCGGCCGTCATTGAAGTCATCACACCGGATAGCAAGTTTTGGTACTTTCTTCTTAGTGTGTTAGAAGATCATTTTGGCATGTATAAGCTAGTACGTTGTTTGAATTATGGCATGTAAACTTTAAGCCATGCGAAAATGGCACGAATGTTCGATTGAATTGGATCAAGGGTAGGCATGAAACGGACCTAGTTACTTCGTAACAGATGCGGCAGCAGCAGTGTCATGAGATTGAAAAATCACTAAAAATATGGGAGTGGAATTAATTGATGAATAAATATGTAATCGAAGCTCGATGAGTCTGCTTCATGAGGAAGTAACGAAAAGATCATATGGGCAGTATATAAAGAAATAGATTTAGTGGACAGGGCAGAACGGTTTCTGGATTCCCTGCTCCGACTTGGAAATTCATTATAAATAACAGAGATAATTAGGTCGTCCATATATGTGCAGATTCCTCTCTGAGTCTATTCATAGAAACAACGGCAACAGTAGAGCCCGTGCAGGGAGATATCCCAGTCGTAATGGCAAAGTCATGTAGTCGACCCTGCAACTTGGGGACTTTGACTAATAAACTTACTAATTGGCCAACCAAAATTTAGAAAAATACATAATGGCAATGAGTCTATTTTTGGGAAAAATACGAAATGATTTTTGAGTTACGAAACCAAGATATATTTTAAGCGGCTAGTACACAGATGGCAGTGTCTGAAATAATTTTGTAGGTTAAACCATTAACACTCGTGTTCGACTCCGGTTGGTTCGGGTTCGGGTGTACACATTTTTACCCAATTCAGTGACTCTACTATGTGTCCATACGGGAATATCAATCCAACGAATATAAGATGGGTAGACCCCGTCATTAAAGTCAACAGGTACTGATAGAAAAGGTACCTGTGGGAGACTCTCTCTCACGAGCACGTATAGCGATAAGTCCTTGCAGTGTG